>NC_134700.1:252768923-252848923 GCF_043290135.1 Rhipicephalus microplus | reverse complement strand
GAGCTAGTCAATCTTCAATTTAGTTTATACATAGGGCGACCGCTTTATCCGTGATTGTTCATATCGAACTCAAATATTTTTCTTTTCTTTTCGTTAACCACTGGTTTCAAGGCCAATCCTCCGTAGTGGGTAAGAACCTAGAATCAAGGAGCAAGTAAAACAAGCAATCAATTCTGCCGATTTCCGAGTAAGTGAATTCAGTTCCGTAGATGTTCGTGGAACAAGCGACGACTTCGAGGCCGATGTCTCAAGGAGAAGAAGCCCCGTCGGGTGTGCCGCGTGGTATCGTGGCCTGGCTGTGCAGGTGTTGCCGCTGGCACATGTTCACCATCGTGGTGACTGGAGCCGGCTGCGTAGTGACCGTCGCCATCCTCGTCTACCACGAGGCCCAGAAGGCGCAGTGGCTGGCCGGTTCTCTCGCCGTCGTGCAGAACTGAGGTACGGCGGTGGCTTGGTGTCTGTTTCCTGAGTGGCGCAAGAGATTCATCACCACTTATTCGCGACTGAAGGGACTCGATAACGACGCCGGCGCTGCGGTGAACTCAGCGGGGCTGTCATAGCAATACAAGTTGGCGCCTCGTCGGTCGTTGGTGGTGTCTGTGTGGATTTCTCGCGTACTTTAACAGGATATGAGCACCTGACAATTGAAGCTTGTCTCTGCAAGCAGAATATTCAGTGTAGCAAGGACAAAGCGCGCTGTTTTGTTTGTCTTGCTTTCTGGGGTGCGGGGGTTATGGGGACGGTAATAAAAGGGAGAGTTTTTGTATACCTACATTCTTAAAAAAGTTAGGAAAAAGCTTGTAACCACTTGCAAATACAACATAAGACGTTAATTACCTTCCTGGGTCATTACTAACTTTTTGCAGCCTTTGTACTACCTATATACGTTAGCAGATACGGAATTACTACTTTTTGCGCCCCGTGACTAACACTTTTCCATGCACCTGTTTAATGAAAATGTTGAAGACACCGTAGATGTTACTATTACGAGGGTCCCACAACCCATTGACTAGTACGGGTATCCATTCAAGTTTATTGAAATGATATATAGTACCCCGCTTTCGGTCTTGTATATTAGTCTTTGGGTCTTGTACATTAGCCATGCTGAGGGGGTGCTATGTAAAATAGACATATCGTATTGTTTGCCTTAACATACTTGATTAAAAGTCGTATGCTATGTTACTTCGTGCACCTAATAAGATTGTACGCTGTCTAACTGAAAGCGCATAACTTAACTCATTTATCCTAAAGCACAGCCATTCAACGGCACCAGCTGCATTCCCCAAAGGAAGGGTCATAAATACTCATGGTCCCTGCAACCACTTGTGAAATGTATGTGTTGCGTTGGCTTGTTCTGTATGTGTGCTGTTTTTTATACAGGACATGCGCGTAATTACCCAATAGCCATTACTAACTGTGTTTGTAACGGCGAGGGTAGTAATGTTTACTAACGCGTCGTCGTTACCAACTGCACCAACTAATAGGCTAGTAACACATGTGACAAGTAGTTAGCCAACCTAAGTAAGTAAGTACTACAACCTTTTTTAAGAGTGTATGAGAGATGAATGAAACCAGGGAAAATTTTTTTTCAATGGCTCGTGAATGTCTTAGACTGCAGATGAACTGAAAAGGCAAATGAGAATTGGAGAGCACGGAGGAGGTTAACTGTTGTAATTAACCATAGTGTACAAATTGTGGGGTGAATTCAAATGAAGTAGACGAAAAATTCGTTGGTGGAATTGGAATCTACAAGCTTCAAAACCGACCAACGGCAAGGTTGGCCTCATATTGCTACTTCATTATTCGTTTAGTGGACCGGATATGAGTGGCAGAGCTTGCCCAATTTCCGTGGCGCATTAGCGCTAGGCTATCTATGGGCAGCTTAACTTCTTTAGGGGACCGGAGATGATTAGTGGCATTTGCTGAATTTCTGTGGCACAGATTCGCTAGTAGTTGCTTGGCGCATGATTATGAAGATGATGGGGATGCTCTTGAAATCATTGGCAACCACCCACTCAGGGAATCGGTAAAGAGTAATACAATACCCTCTGTAGGCTTGTTATCGACGGCTTATTCAATTTTACTAGAGTGAAGGCAGGTGGTGAAGAATTGCCCGATTCATGTGTAACATGCCAAGAGCCACGTTACGTTCCGCATGTAGAGAAACAACAATATTTAACATTGTCAACAACAAGGCCATTGAAGTTAGCTTGCCAGTGGTTCGAAGGTTGTGGCGGCCAGTACCTTTCCATGATCGGTCCAGCCCTGTTAATCGCTTGTACCTGAATACGGCTGACGACAGAAGTGACTTCCAAGCCTCGAGCTTACGCACCGGATTGATTCGGCATTAACAGATTCGCTGTTAAAGCACGACAGCAAAGGGCATATTTACAAACCAACCTTATTCTGATATCTCGCGTTCCCCTTACTCATTTTGTGCATTTTGTGCGCTTGGTACACAAAGTAGGCCAGTATTCGCAGATAAGCCTTGCAGTTTTCTTTCACCTTGTTACCATTTAGAGTCCTTATAACGCACATCGAGTATACAGAAGCTTAAAACGTAAGATCAGAATAAGGCTGGTGTGTGAATACAGGCCCAAGAGATCCTCCTTCACCCCAGTAGGCTCCTACCATATAGTTTGCTGAAAATATCTACACGTGCCTCTGGCACTGTGGTCGTTTAGTCGCCATGGGAACGATGGGTGGTACAAAAATATGCCTAGTCAGTCTTCGCGTTTATTCAGAGCTTATTCTCAAAATAACACGGCCGCCAACATTAAGGTTAGAATTTTCGATAACACATGTAGGAATTCTCGCTAGATTATCACTCGAATCGAATATCTTGGTTATTTTATTTGCATCTTTGTCGATTTTCGGTGATGGACAATATGATTATTCGCTCACAACCAATGAATCTGACACCAACACAGGGATTTCTGCTAACGAGCTCTTTAACGCTATTGCATTAAAATGTATGGCGCTGATGAGCAGGACTGGAGGAATTGAAGACGATATGAAGTATTACGTCGAAGCTAAAACCATTGCAATGCGCTTGAGATAATTTAGCTCTCTTCTCGAATATTTTAAAGATGATCAGGTCGGGCTGGAAGGTACTCCTGGCGATGAAATGCTACCAGTTAACTAAGATGCTTGTTGAGTGAGTTCAGAGGAAAGCAGGACTACAATGCTAGTCGTAGAAAATCCCATGGTTTTTACGTGGGCTGCTGTCAAGGCTTTGCGGCGCAACCGCTGGTTTTTTTATTTTTTTTTTTTCGGCGCCACGCCGACCATGCGATCAAGCGTATAACATGGTGAATAAATTACCAGCAGCAGGCTGGTCTGCATTTTACGACCTGCATGCGAGGGTAAGCAAGCCGTGGCTGGCCCATCTGCATAGCTTTGGTAACATGTCAGGCATGCGGTAGAATGATCAGTAGCTGGGGTAAATGCACCCGCGACGAGTAGTAAATTGCTTCAGATGTAGCGAAACTTATTTCGAACGATGCTTTCCCCGTAGTGAAGCGTGTGCAGTGTATTTTTTGACATTTGAGAACTACAGCAGTGCAGACTTTGTCGATAACATTTTTGAACGTGAATGACCTCAGAGGATGTCTGTGCTGATAGCGTGCTATCAGACGTGGAGCAGATGGCGGGCACAAAGTGGAGTGGCACGTGGAAACAGCTTCATGGGCGCTCGAGCAATTCAGGTTTTGTTATCACCTCATGGCACGACCGCTTCGTGCAAACTAGTTGTTGCGAAATTCCATTGCTCACTCTTGTGAACTTCGAGGTATGGGGTATTCGCGTGTTCACACCTAAACATATAAATGCGCACGCGTGCACAAACACAGCCTGTTTGTTTATTTGTGCGAACTTGTATTGGCACGAAGCTGTGGAGATGATAGTGTACTCATACAATGTTCAGAGCACTTGTAGACACTACACGCTAAAAACCTCCAACCTGTGTGTGCATGTGTTTAGAATTATGTGTGAATGCTTTAGAGTGCTGTGCGCACCCTACTATGGGACAACCATAAGATGTCTTGGTTACGTACGATCCAGGAACCTACACTTCTTGACGAATGTGTGATTGTGTGTTTAGAAAAAGGGTTTAATGATTTAGAGTACATGGTACCTTACTATGGGAGTGGTGCTAGAACGACGGTAAGGGCAAACATCTTACCATTACACAGTATGCTAATCCGACCAGGACCCTTCCCATGGAGCTGCCCGTGTTGGTTATACTTCTTAGCTGGTGACGTTTCCTTGCTCTCTCGTCGTTGTCACTGTTTGCGCTTGAGGTTTCTGAGATGTATACTTCCTCACATCTAAGCAAGGCTGCAAGGCAACTCATGGTTAATTTATATGTGGGGTTTAACGTCCCAAAACCACCATATGATTATGAGAGACGCCGTAGTGGAGGGCTCCGGAAATTTCGACCACCTGGGGTTCTTTAACGTGCACCCAAATCCGAGCACACGGGCCTACAACATTTCCGCCTCCATCAGAAATGCAGCCGCCGCAGCCGGGATTCGAACCCGCGACCTGCGGGTGAGCAGCCGAGTACCTTATTCACTAGACCACCACGGCGGGGCAAGGCAACTCATGTGCTCGCCTGTAGCTGCAAAGCACTCTGCATGTGAATTGCGAACCTGTACTCTCTCTCTTTTAACCTTTCATCTTCCTTCCTAGGTTAGGATATAGTATAGCGTTTCTTAAAGAACAGGAAACTGACGTCGCCTTTTTTTCTCTCTCTCTCTGTCTTTCTTTTTGATCCTCGCTCCTTTGCAAGGAGAGGCGGCAAGTTAGGTGGTAGTCACTGACTTGCAGTTCCTATTTTTCATTTAGTAAGGCATATATAACATAATTATTTATGTGTTTCTTTATCATTATTATCGGTGCTTTTAGAGGGACTTAGAATGACTTACCCATGATTTGCGTTCTTTAGGCAAGCTCACTATTTTCTGTAAATAGAAATCCTTAGTATCGGGACTCCAAAGCGTCTTGCATGCATAAGCCTTGGCGTGCCTTGGGAACCGTAGATGAGGTTGGGAGTACAAAGGAACACAAGACCGCGCCTACAAGAGTGGCTTGAGGTATCCGGAACTGAATCAATCTAATAACGTGCATGACCAATGAGTTAGCGTATGACGCAAGCAACAAACGAAACAAACGAAAGTGACTGCGTACGCAAGAGTTTGGGGTACATTTATCTAGACGTGCCAATTATTTCTTCAAGACTCTAAGAAACAATTTTGGAGAATACTTAGAACTTTCCAAAAAAAGTGAACACCTTAGCATACTCTTCTGTTGGTTTGCAGTGCACCAGCACTCTGGCTGTCCACCAAGTTTGAGTTGTCAGAAGGCCTGCGTCGCTTGACGACCACTTGATGCTTCCGTCGCCGCAGCTTCACCTATAGCCGCTTCACCTATGGCCGCTTCCTCCCGACGACGTTTACGTCAATCAGCATGTCGAGCTGCCCTAGTCGCTTCCGCCGTGGTGCATTTTATCGGCCTTGTGACCTAATTGCCTGGTCACGTGATATTGGCGTTTTTATTATTGTTTTTTGCTCAAGTCGACGCCGTAAATACAAAGTGTAAGCACAGCCTACGCCCGTGCTTTTTTTTACTGTACTTCACGCAACCTTGCAACAAAGATCTAAGAATTTCGCCTTAGCAAAAGTTACTGCCATTTTTCTCGGCGAGTTCTGACTTACCACATATAAAACTTCTTTTGAAGATTAACTTTGATTATTTTTTATTTTATTATCCTCTCTTCAGAGAACTGTGCTGGTACAATTTTCAAAGAAAAAGCAGTTAATGTGTATCTTTAAAAGGCTGGGCAAGTCAAGATAGCAGTAAGAGTAACAGATATTGTTTTTTTTATTGTGCTAGCAATTATATTGGGACTCTCCGCGTGCTTTGCCGGCGCTGTTATGTACCGTATATCTATAAACATACACATAAAAACCACTAATAAAATAATTCAGAAGAATTTTTTTTAGCGCACGACCGCCGATTCGAACCTGCGACTCCTTGCTCGGCAGCGCGCGCTTTTATAGGTAAGCGCCATTCGTTATCCTAACACTAGCGCATAGGACGCACCACGCTGGTGGGCTGCATGGCAAGGAGGTGTTCTACTATACAAAGAGACGAGATTTTTTTTTGTTCCTAAATGGTTTTTTATTAACCTGTGTATTTGTTGAAACTGACTTCAAAACACAAAACAGTATATGAATGTTATGTAGTATAATAAGTCTCCTTAATGCATCATACATGTTCCCGTTGAATTCGCGCTACTACACCACATATTAAAATGACATCATATATTGCATGGTAGAAGCGTATAATCGCGCCACGTCTCAAAATATTATGAAGTTTTGGTTTGGAAGACCTTTATTAGGCCCGAGGAACCGGCAGCCGACAGCTGAGATGAACGAACCAAGATGATGATGCTACGTGACAACGATGAGGATGCATGAGCAACACATGATGATGATAATGTACAGGTGAAGAGGATTGGTATACAAAATGCTTACACTGAATCCTCCCCACGTGAAAGCGGCCATCCTGGCCACGGCAACTCAAGGGGGCAAAGAACGTCGCATGAAGGGCTTCATACGGGAGACATGGACGACCTCAGTAGTTCGATAACGGCGATCTGCTGGGGCTACAAGTGGCGTCACGCGATAATTCACTGGTGAAGTTTCTTCAAGAACTGTGTACGGCCCGATAAATTGTGGCTGGAATTTGTCGCACAAACCAGGTGTGCGAATAGGCGTCAAAAGGAGCACTTCGTCTCCAGGTTGAAAGGATACAGCACGATGAGATTCATCATAAACCAGCTTTCTGTCTTGCTGTCGGGCTTCAGTGTTTATACGAGCACGTTGGGGGCTCTCTGCGAGCCGTAAAACGTATTCCTATGAAGAGAATGGAGATGAATCCGCATGGCAGGTAAAGAAAGAGACGTCCAGGAAAGAAGTAGGGGAGCGTCCATAAACTAGGTAAAATGGTGAGTAGCCGGTTGTCCGCTGAATAGCCGTATTGTTGGCAAAAGTGACGAATGGTAGAACTACATCCCAGTTCTTGTGGTCTGGTTGAATGTAGGCGGCGATAATGTCAGCAAGAGTGCGGTGGAATCGCTCAGTGAGGCCGTTAGTTTGGGGAAGATAACTAGAGGCAGTCTTGTGAGTTGTGCCAGAGGTGCGAAGAAGTTCGTTCACTAGTTGTGAAAGGAAGGCCCTTCCACGGTCGCTGAGCAATACACGTGGAGCACCATGACGCAATATAATGGCTCGGAGGATGAAGTCGGCAATTTCAGAAGCTGAACCGGTAGTGACGGATGCCGTCTCGGCGTAGCGCATCAAATGGTCAACGGCTGTTACTATCCATCGGTTTCCAGCAGCACTGACTGGAAGGGGGCCATAAAGATCGATGCCTACAACTTCGAATGGTGTGGCTGGGCACGGAAGAGGCTGTAGTGTACCGGCTGGAGCAGATGTGGTATAGTTTTCTACATTGGCAGGTAGTGCAGGACCCAACGTACCGAGCTACACTAGTGGTAATACCTGGCCAATAAAACTGACTTCGAAGGCGATCGTAGGTTTTGTGGTAACTAAGGTGACCAGCCGTCGGATGGTCATGAAGTGCTTTGAGGACTTCAGACCGAAGTGATCGGGGTAGAACGGGAACCCAGCACTGACCGTCAGGATGGTAAATTTTGCGGTACAGCACCGAGTTGTCCAGCTTAAACTGCGAGAGTTGGCGACGGAGCCTCGCATTAGGTGGACGGAACTGCCAGTGAGGTAGCCTATAATACGTCGACAGTATGGGTCAGCCAGCTGTCGAGAAGAAAAATTGTGCGGGTCGTCCGAAGGCAGCTGGTCCATAGAGGCGAGAGAGGAAACCGCCGTAGACGTGGACTCCGAGGGTGTGTTGTGCAAAGTGATTGGGGAAACGCTGAGGGGAGCCGCTGGTAGTGGGCAGCGAGAAAGAGCATCGGCGTTGCTATGCTTTCTGCCACACTTGTATACGATGACAAAATCATACTCTTGTAGGCATAGAATCCAGCGGCCGAGGCGTCCCGACAAGTTCTTGAGTGTCGAAAGCCAACATAAAGCGTGGTGGTCGGTCACAATGGTGAACTGGCGGCCGTGAAGATAGGGACGAAATTTCTGCACTGACCAAACGATGGCAAGGCACTCCTTCTCGGTGATCGTGTAGTTCCTCTCGGCTGCGGAGAGGACGCGGCTGGCGTACGCAACGACTCGCTCTCGCGAAGAGTTGTCGCGCTGGAGGAGGACGGCTCCTAAACCGTGGCCGCTAGCGTCTGTATGGAGGAAGGTCGGTGCACCATCGTGAAAATGAGAAAGTACAGGATCGGTCGTGAGACACTCTTCAAACTGTCGAAAGCCGATTCACATTCCTGAGACCGCTGAAAGGGCGTACCAGAAGCAAGTAGCTTATGGAGTGGTGCGGCTATGGAGGCAGAGTTTTGTATGAATCGCCGAAAGTAAGAGGCGAGACCAAGGAAATTTCGCAAATCTTTCGGCTTGTCAGGGCGAGGGAAGCGAAGCACCGCAGCAGTTTTCTCAGGGTCTGGACGAATTCTGTCCTTGCTCACAACATGACCGAGGACCTTGATAGATCTGCTGGTGAAATGGCACTTCTTGGTGTTAATTTGAAGACCAGCGCCCGCAATATAAGCAATAAGTGAATGTTTTGAAGTTCCATTCATTACAAAGCGTTCAGACGTACTCAGTCATCATCAACAGCAGAACATCAACAAAGTGAACAGTTACGCAGGTTCGCATGTTACGCTACGTACACGTAGTGGGTTCTTCCCTGATTCGCAAAAGAAGCACTTGTGGAATAGTGGGCACTTAAAAACTGTTGTGGCCAATCCTCGGAAGCAGGTAAAAGTCATATCACAAGGATCAAGCAAGCAAGCAAACTCTGCCGCTTCAGCGATACTTTGAAGCGGCCAATGTTTCGCGCGCAATGGTTAGTTTCCTTGCGGCACGGTTGAGGCATCCGAAACAGGTTATCAGGTCGGAAGCCGATTCGCACGAGGCCCGATTATGCTACGGCGGCGTACTCTTGAAGGCGAATCGCTCAAGCGTCTCCTATTTATTTTTGCTCTACTAGGAATAAAGCTACACCCGCTCGTTTTTCGACCAAGCGCAAGGAGGGAGAAAAAGACGTGGATCGCTGCGCGCGACAGCATCGCACGTGTCAGCCTCGGGTGGCGCTTGCAGGCCAGTGTCTTTGAAAGAGCACGGCCGCCGTTCGTCCACCCTCCATGGACAGGTTTCTGCTGTCCGAACGGTCTAACTACTTCGGAAACACAGGCGCAGAGCGAATCGAGTAAGTAAGAGGGCCACAGAGGTTACAGAAAAGCTGTTCTTGCACATTATTTTTCTGTTTTTTGTTTGTTCGTTTTCTTCAGAGTTTTGGATGGGGCAGTGTCTTCCGAACATGTCTGCTCATTGAAGATACCATGGTACAGTTTCATTAAAGAACAGCCACAAGAGAGCTGCCCGCTTAAGCACAGTCCTGAACCAATTTGTAATGGAGGTAATAAGCGAACAATAGTCGCAGCTCGGATTTCAACCCTTGCGTGCAGGATGGCGGGTATGAGAAGTCGACATGCCCCGCCGTGGTGGTCGAGCGGCTAAGGTACTCGGCTGCTGACCCGCAGGTCGCGGGATCGAATCCCGGCTGCAGCGGCAGCATTTCCGATGGAGGCGGAAATCTTTTAGGCCCGTGTGCTCAGATTTGGGTGCACGTTAAAGAACCCCAGGTGGTCGAAATTTTCGGAGCCCTCCACTACGGCATCTCTCATAATATGTTGGTTTCGGGACGTTAAACCGCTCACACCAATTATGAGAATTTGACGTATATTTAATGCTAAAATTGTTTCGTACCACTTTATTTTGAGGTGTGGATAATGCTTGTTGTTTCCTTGCATTCACCTACTGTGCATATTTGTCCTCATAATTACTGTGTAGGTCATTTAATGAAATAGCTGAATAGTCTATGGCTGCGAGCTCGCTATGTAGCGCTATTCAAAGCAATTGTCCATCGTGACGAGTTCATTGCGGCTGCAGCAAACTGCTCAAGCTGTTGCCAGTCGTGACGCTGGTGGTGACGCTGGTGACTTTCGTGGCGTTCGTGGTGGCGTACAAGAACCGTCAAGAGAGACCCGCCTGCGTTGTCCAGACGCACGAATCGCAGGTCGAAGGCAGGGCTGTCATGGTCGAAGGTATGTGTGAGATTTGTGCTGCGGCGCTGCAACGGTGTGCCTATACCCAATGACCCGTGCAGACAGTTAATCCAGGGAAAGCCCGGAGGATGTCAAATGTAATGAATTGAAGTAAACGAAATATCACCCGTTCCGTCGGTGGGAGCAGAACGCATGCACCACTTTTGAATTGCGTGTCCGATGCTCTCTCTAGTAGTAGTTCTTGGTCCAATTCAGTTCATATCGATTTCCATCGCAAGTAAACTATAGTTACGCGTGATGGTCAACGTCATTCATGCTCCTGGCATCATTGTCTGCACAGTTTATCTGGTTGTGTCTTACGTGAAACAAGACCCTAAAAAAGGCCCTTTCTAGAGCCGGCGAGGAGCACACACGACATAGCTTTCTATACCTTCGCATAGGTGTCCAAGTCGTGGAGTTCCTGGCCATCCCGTTTGCTGAGAGCACGGCGGGCTTGAATCGGTTCCGCAGACCACTGGCACGTTCGTTGCCTCGCAAGCTGAACGCTCGCAGGTTGGGCCCTCCCTGCTTCCAGAGGAGCAATAATGCCTCGTCGACCACGGCAACATCCGGAGGGACCGCGACGACAGCTACTGGCTCGCGTCCGTCAGCGTCCGATGGCCCGCGCCAAGTACTGTCCTCTGCGGCCGCAGCCGTTTCGGAAACATTGCAAGAGGATCTCCGCTGTTTTAGTGGAGTCACTCCTCCAGCACACAATGTGCTGGAAGGCCATGAACAGCCGTCGGAGGACTGCCTGCATCTCAACATCTGGGTGCCACACATAGTAAGGATGTTACACACCGAGTCATGTTAAAATGAACTGCTGTAAGAGTGGGCTGAGTGCAACGCTGAACATAACGACATATAATTTGGCCTAAATGATTTAGAGACCATCTAGAGGTCAAACATTTTGTTTTGGTGTTGCAGTTGTACACGAGTCTAAGAAAAACAACAAAAAAAAAGAAGTTACCCACGAAAAATTTGTGAAAGGGGGCAGTTACGCATGTTTGATGATTCAAAAGCTGTCCCCGCTACTTTCGCTTTTACTTCGTTCGTCGGTTCCTTTCACCCCTGGCCCAGTGATCCTGCTCATCATGCGAAGAGAAAGAGGGCCGAAAACGCGTACCGGTCATATAGTTTCTTAATATTAACTAGAAGAGACTCGGACGCTGCGGTCGTTCAGCGACCATGGGAATGATGGGTAGTACACACATTTGCCTGGTCTTTGTACTTGCGGGTGGCGAATTGCACTTGCGGCTTCGTTTATTGTTGGTTTCGGTTTTCTTTTGAAAGAAAGAACGAATCCTTTTCAATTTCATGACTCGATTCGAAATGATAAGCCTAAAAAAATAAGGTGGTGAAGCGACACTGCTGAACATTTGTTGATTTTTGTTTAGTGAGAAAGCAGCTCCAAGCCACAGGAACACACATGGAGACAGAAACAGGCCAGAAGTACGAAGATTAGTAAAATCTTTGTACTTCCCATCCTTCCCATGCCCGCTGAAGCGCCCTGTGTTGCAGCTCCCATAGACACTAGCGCCAGAGTTCTCTCTATAGTGTATATTAGAAAACTCTATTGTACCTGCAAGCGTACAAGACGGTTCTTACTGTGAATGGCATGACTATACGCGAATGTTAACGTCGTGACCAACAGTGGAGGTTATCGAAAGCGAGAAGAAGCGATTGTTCTTTGGGATCTGTGGCGCACCCGAAGCTCGTATGACTGCCGCGTTTTGATTGTTTCCTTCGACGGCATTTCGAACATAATTTGTGTGTTTACTTGAAATGTTAAAAAAGAATACCCGAAAGAACTTAGAGACCCTTTAATGACTGTACTCGTATACTCAGAAGGTTAGTTTGGTCTTATATTATTACTGAAATAGCGTAAATCTTTGTGCGGTGTCAATAAAAAAATCATTTGAGCGTTTATGTGGTTCGTAAATCAGAACATACTTTAAATAATGTGCCAATACTCTAGGTAATGTTATGAAACGCACATACCAGATTCCTAAACATCCTGTACAGGCCTTGCGGGAGCTCCATACGCATCCTCAGAAGAAAGTACCTATACAAGAGGTGCGTTTTTATCTGAATCCGTAAAGAACCAGCATTTCTTACCGGTGGCTCTTTTTGTTATTCTAATTGAAATATCTACTTTGTTTGCAGTAAGCAGGAGTCACACTATGATTTTAAGCACTCCGGTGAGTAATTAACGCCTCGAGACCGTACAGTAGGCCCTTCTCATAAATGTAAAGCTAGCTTTTCCGGCGATGCAGTTAGTCCAACTAATTTTAACCATTGTCACATCTGCAAACACTGTTCAAGCGTACCTTGCTTCCACAACTACGCGAGAAATGTAGACACAGCTCCCTGGATATGAGCACGCATAACAGACAAGCACCAACCCGTGAAACTAAAGGACCTCTTCTCCAGTTGAAGAACAATAGGTGCCTCCAGTAGTTGGGCGAATATTGGGAGCAAGTAAGTGAACTTGTGGATTACGAAAAGGGTCATTTGAAGTGGCCCTGCTCATTTGTGCGTGACGAAACTTGCAACTATTATGCATATCTACATCGTAAGAAAGACTTTTGCTGACCTGACTGGAAAGCACTTATATTCCGCATGACAAATAATCGGCGAATTTTACTTGGCGCAGGACTCTGGTAACGCAAGCACGTCATCCGATTCGGCCGAGGCGAAAGAGCATCGCCCCAAGAAGCCCGTGGTCGTCTTCTTCCATGGCGGAGGCTTCCAAGAGGGATCCAACAGCGATCCCAGATATGACGGCAGGTAATTCACATGTGTCAGCGTAGACGCAGCCCCATCTGAGGATCAGGAAAGTGGCTGAGGTTATTTAAAACTTAGTAAGCACTAGCAAAAGCTACGTTTCGCTCGGTTTTGCAATTGCTATATATATATAATATGTGCACACTGTCGTTTTCCACTGGTCATGTGGTACCGCAGTGGCGAGGTTCCGAGCAAGCGCCGCTGCGACGCCTCTCGGCATTAGATCAGGTGGCGTGATTTCACACCTACCACACTTGCGCTGTGATGGCTCGATTTAAATGTGACGTGATTATTAACCTCTGGAGTCGTGGCGTATTATAACTGCTCGTCTAATTAGTAAGACATGCTGTACGACCTAACAGCCATGAAATATTGGAAACATAGGTGACACGACTGGCTAGATTTGTGAACAGTTCTCGGGAATATTGGTGTCGCAGTGTTTTTAATAATCATGTCTGACACATTTACCGAGAACAGTGCCGATATAATCGAGATTGCCGCCGTGGTAGCGCCTCGGTTGCTGACGGGCCTCGGCTGCTGACCTGAAAACACGGGCTTGATTCTGACCCTGGCAGTCGCGTTTCGATAGCGGCGAAATGCTAAAGCCCCGTGTACATAGATGTAGGTGCACGTTTAAAAACCTCACATGGTCGAAATTTCGCAGGGCCGTCCATTAAGGCAGACGTCATGAAAATATTGTTGCGAAGCATTGTGCGTGAGCCCGCCGTTAACTTGCAGATGAATAGGCGATGAAGCAGCTGACATGCCGCGCAGAAAAGCTGATACAGTTAATTATGTAAGGTTTCTTCAGGCATTTAATAGTATTTGTTGTGTCATATAAATGTTCACTGAGTACAGTCTCTCCCTCTTTCTCAACGCCGACATGCGCGTATGCCTGTGTGAGAGAGAGTCTAAAAGAAATTTGGATTATTAGAGATTCAAGTCCACAATTTCCATTCAAGGTAACAGATAAGTGCCGAATTAGCTTGGCATGTGAATATTGCTTTACTTCAGCCCCACTGAAGTTTAACACGATTGCCCTCTAACTCCTCTCTACTGCAATATAGAAAAATATCAAACTTATGGCTCTGCTTCAGGGGTACTGGCCATTACGTTAGATGACCTTTCAAGGATTCAGGTCTGAAGGCTACCCGTTCAGGGCGTAGAGGCTACCGAATCATAAGAGCTGTCTGCTGGAGTGCTGCTGTCCAGCCGAGGTGGCCAAGTGACCCTGAATATCCAAAATTCTGCACGTTCATTGCACCTGCCGTGAAGTTGGCGCAACCACCACTCCTCTTGTTTACGTAATGAAAATGAGCCTGTGGACAAGGCATTCTAACTTACGACACCCAACTCATAAGATCAGCATTCTAGGTCACTGGTTTGGTTCATTCCTTAGACATAGCATGGTTAACAACATGCCTACCACAGTGCATATGAGGCCAGTGAGTTTTGTGTGATATGCCTGTGTTAGTAAGCTTTGAGGCCGAAGGGGAGTCAGGTGTTCGGGCTTATAGGCGGCACTCCATGAGAATGTGTCAGGAGCACGTGTTTTTGACAGGTTGTCCGCCTGGCTGAACAGCTCCCCGCTTTGGAACCAAGGGCAGAATGCAGATTGCCTATGATGGCAAAGCGCAAGGTCAAACTATATTGAACTCCTGTGCACTTGCAAAATAGTGTGGATTTTATTTCAAAGCATGCTTCCTGATGAGAACACTAACGACTGCTGTAATGTGATAATTCTTTTTATTTTTCATATCACTCTTACTTATAGCTTATGATCAATGGATTCTAGTAATGCACGTAAAGAACCCTAACTATCACAAAAAAACAGAAACAAATAGTATGATAGTTATACAGCAACAACTATAATAAGAATAGCAACAATAACAGTAGTAACAATTATACAAATAACAATAATAATTCAGTTAACTCGACTCATAAAACGCTATTCAATAATATCAAATTGTTTTTACATGGCAAATATTGTGGTACAGTTTAAAGGCGTTCGTCCTTAGTGTGCATTACTTCACTGACTCGCTTCACCGACTTTCGTAGTGAAGGGACGTTAGAAAGCACATTCATCAAAGATAGTTTACCAGAAAATTTCTTCCTGTACCATCCTCTTGCTGACCTCACTCCGACAAAATTCCCATGACGTAGCGTGTTATGATTTTGGTGGAGAGTTCTCAGACTGCGTGCCTCACGGTTATGGTGCTACTGATTTCATCTCTCCTTCACTGTGGCGCAGTCGCTCTTTTGCTGACGGTTTGCACATCAAGGCAACAGTATATCAGTAGAGAATATTCGCTGAGTCATTACAGCCACTGACGTTACATTCTTTCTGATGACATGGCAGGAGTGTGAACTTAAGTTTTGCTGTTCGAGATAACACGGATATCTCACGTCGCCGAAGGAGAATCAATAAGCCAAGACGACTGAGCGATTTTGCGGCCCGCGCAGGTATCTATCAGCGCTTGGTGGTGTGGTAGTGGTGGTTCCAAATTACCGGGTCGGACCACTCGGTTTCATCAGCTCTGGCGACGAAGACGAACCTGGCAACCTAGCCCTGCTGGACCAGATGATGGCACTGGACTGGGTGCGCTCGCACATCGACGACTTCGACGGCGACCCCGGCTGCATTGTGGTCGCAGGAGCCGGATCGGGGGCTTCTTCGCTGGCGCTGCACCTCCTGAGCCCCGAGGCGCAGGGCACAATGACGGACCTGCGGCGCTTCATGCTGCACAGTCCATCGGCCTTCGGCCCTTTCGCCGACCAGAGCGTGCCCAGAGAGGTAGCCCATTTTCCACTCTCTTCGAGTACGTAACGTTTACTTTGTTTTTACTTAGTTTAGCACCGTTTCGTCTCCTGTCAGCAAGAAGTGTGAGGAAGGGTTAGCAACCTGTGTACCATGCTCGGCGATTGAAACTGTGAACTCGGGGCGTGCCCGGGTGCTGGCGGTGAAAGATACAGTGAGGGTGATATGGCACATGGCGCGTAATGACTGTATCCGCTAAATGGCCGTTTAATGTGCGATTCCTTGTGGCGACGGTGTAGCGCTGCAATTCGTCGTGACGCTCCAGCTCCATACACTTTGCGCGGCAAGTCAGAGCAGAGTTCTAAAGCCACGCTAAGCAGCGCTCAGCCGGCGCCCCGAAGAACCACAGACTGAACGATCCTTTACCTGTTTCAGCCACCCTACGTCACAGACACTCTCGCGCTCATCGTCACTCTCCCTGCCAGCAGCCAGAGTGCAGATTGATTGATTTGTGGGGTTTAACGTCCCGAAACCACCATATGATTATGAAAGACGCCGTAGGGGAGGGCTCCGGAAATTTCGACCACCTGGAGTTTTTTAGCGTGCACCCAAATCTGAGCACACGGGCCTACAACATTTCCGCCTCCATCGCAAATGCAGCCGCCGAAGCCGGGATTCGATCCGGCGACCTGCGGGTCAGCAGCCGAGTTCCTTTGCCACTAGACCACCGCAGCGGGGCAGCCAGAGTGTCGAGTTCCATTCGCTGAGCACTGAACACCTACGCATGAGCATACCAAATAGCATAGAGTTTCCTATGCGTACCCTAGAGGGAACTCTGGCACTCCATGGCAGCTGCAAAGCATGGCGCTTCAGCGAGCATGGGAATTCTGTGTAGTACACGGATTTTCCAGGTCTTCGTACTTTGCGTTCTTTTTGGCTTAGCGTAGCTTGAAGCTGCTTTGTCACGAAACAGTAATTGAAAAACGCTTAGCTGTTGCGCTTCACCGCCTTAATCTTCTGTTTTACCGCTTCGAATCGGGTCACGGAGTTCAAGAAGGCTTGTTCTTTTTTTTTTCTACACAAATTCGAAACACAGCAATAAACGAAGCCACAAGCGCAATTCGAGGCCCGCAAGTACGAAGAATATAGGCAAATCTGAGTACTACCCATCATACCCATCGTCGCTGAACGATCGCAGTGCCAGAGTGCACTATATATATAGTTCATTTTAGGAAACCCTATGCCAAATAAGAATGGTTGGTGCATTTCTTAAGTTGCAGGAAACTTAACGTTGACATTACTGTGTGATGCGCAGTCTCAGCAAAGCCTGGTTCCCCTGGCTCGCAGCGTTGGTTGCAGCGGCACCGGCACGACCGAGCTCCTTCGATGCCTGCGTACAGTATCAGCCGACACGCTTGCGTTGATTGAGCCTGCACAGGGCGGGCCATTCGAGCCGACCTACGAGAGCCAGTACCTTCCGGACACGCCGTCGGGCTTGCTCCTCAAGATACCCCCTTTCCGAAAGCAGGCACGTAGCACACGTGTGTTCGTTTCTAAAACGCTTCAACGAAAATTATAGCTCCACGCATTGTGCAACGTAGCTGGACTCCGGGAGTTTCTTCAGTGTGGGAATACGCTGTTTAGGGTTCGTCCGTGCAATATTAAACTAAATTATTTTGTTAGTCACGGCACCACATCACCTATTACCAAGCGTTATAGCCGGTGTGATATCAATAACCGTAATGTTAGCATATTTACCCCTCTCCCCACCCAAAAAGAGAGAAAAGAAACTTCAGATCTTGTTGAAATGCGGCAAAGTTTTGTTTCGTGCCACATCAAAGCCATTCTTGTTCGGCGCGGCACATGTCGTGCTAATTTGTATAGCTTCGTCAAGTTTCATTGAAATCGCATGTTGTCGAAGACTGGTGTAGCTTTGCACGCAACCAACCCTACAGAGGAAGAAATAGTCAAGCCGGCTTTCTTGAGTCATTAGTTTCGGTTATTTTTGCCTCCCTTCTTTGGAGGTGCACATCAAATCGCACACGTGGCAGCCAACGCCTGAAAAGGCAGTAGAAGAATGCGTGTGCAATGAGGCGCCACCATTTCGAGAGCCATCTTTCTTGTATCGGTGTGGTTCACCGCGGCTACAGCCTACACTAGTCATGAACGCCTCTCCTGCTCCGACTCTGGACGGCGTCTTCCTTCTACCTTACCTAGCTGCTGTAGAAACAGCTTATAGGCTTATGCAGTCCTG
This sequence comes from Rhipicephalus microplus, assembly GCF_043290135.1. Taxonomy (NCBI): domain Eukaryota; kingdom Metazoa; phylum Arthropoda; class Arachnida; order Ixodida; family Ixodidae; genus Rhipicephalus; species Rhipicephalus microplus. Next base: position 252,830,860 of record NC_134700.1, on the reverse strand, counting down.
CAGCGCTCACTGTATATGCGGTCGTTGATGCCATGATGCAGTACATCTCTGCGCCGCCTTTAAATCGTGGCGCCATCTCTGTACAAAGCATGAAGAGGATAAACACAGATGGCGTTGGTATGCAGTTGAGAAAGGACCTTAGTTGAGAAGCGTGTGTGGGACGGCACTCTAAATAATTCGCGCATAACTCCGCTGTTTTCAATAGTGCATGGAATTCCTCGATCAGTTAGGGACCTATTCGGCAAACGAGCAGCATATGCTGTCATTGCCAGCAAAACTAAAAGAAATTCGCGAAGGAAGATTCGCGCTGAGAAGACATCAAGAGCTGAATCTTCTTTCGTTCGAAAGGTATTCGAACCCAGACCTTCCAACGGGGTAAGTAGGTGTTTTACCACAGACCCTTGCAATTCATGTCATTCCATCTCACTCTATTGGCTTCTAGGTGCTGTTGGGCAACGTTGCAGACGAGGGACTCCAGGAGTTCAGTGCTTTCAATGAAACCCTGCCCTTCGGGATCTCTCCGGATGCGGTGCTTCACAAATTCTTACCGCGGGAGCTTGCCAAGCATGGTGTGCACGACGCGGAATCGTTGCTGCGTGTTTACCTCAATGACACGACAGGTACGGCTGTTGAAGAACCACTTCGAACATTCAGACAATGAAATAGCTGCGTTGTGTTGCAGGTATCTACAATTAACCTTTTCTACAGTGATATTTAAGAGCCACAGACAGTTTATTCTGACTCTTTCTAAAAAAAAAACTTCCGGATGTTCAACAGTTCTTCAGCTGAGTTGCATCTATATTTGCAATGGGTGGAAATCGTAATTAAAAATGATGCACCGATTGCAGCCCTTGTAATGCATGTTCATCAGCAAAACACAAAATACCTGAGTGCATCAAAGCGCTTCTCATAGGATGTGAAGCCTTCAAACTGAATTATACTCGTAAACAGGTGCTGAAGGCCCGTATGCTCAAATTTGGATGCACTCTAAAGAACCCCAGGTGGTCAAAACTTTCTTAGCCCTCCACTACAACGTCTCTCATAATCATAAGGTGGTTTTGGCACGTTAAACTCCACATCAATCAATCAAAAACTCGTAAACGGGAATGGATGCTGGAGCTTTACTGAATTACGTGTTTTACACTAAAGGAATAGGTGAGGGAACCATTCGGCTTCGGGCATGCTATTCGGTGCCCATTTCGTTAGTGAAAAATATTTTTGGAAGCAACAGTTGGTAGAGCGAATTTCCCATATCTTTGTAGCAATCAAGGAATCATTTTTTTTATTATCCATTGGACTGCTAGCTAGCGTAACACTGCTGGAGCACTGTGGCTTCTTTGCTGTGGGCTTTGTTAGCGATATTGATTAAAATGTAAGCACGTGACGCTTATAACTGAAGAAACTGTAAAATATTTTTGGACACTGTTGCAAGACGACTGGTCATATTTTTTTTCGATGAAGTTTTTGTTTTAGTATCGGCCAGCCATTGGCACTGGTAAAATGGTGATACATGCAACGCCAGGTAGAAGCCTTCCTTTTCAAACAAATCTTAGCGATGGTGTGACGTCACACTTGACGTTTCTGCTGGGGTCACGTAACTAGCCTGTGATGGTGACGGGAAGTTCCGCTGCGGCACTCTTTAAGCTAAGAAAATGTGCGACACTAAACAGTAGCGTTACATATAATACACGAAATCCAGATACAGCGCAGTACTAGCGGTAGTGACTTATAGCCTGGTCGCTACATATGTCACATTATTTTAAGTGTGCCTGCTTGTACATAAGCTGTAGCCTGTTGCTAAAGCCTATGTAAAGCAGTCAGCACCTTTAAGTCGAACGCTTCACTGCGTGTCCTACAGCAGTTTGATTGACGCTCATACGTTCGGGTTCTGTTGCCAAGATGCTAACCATACATGCCTACATACTATCCAAGCCTACCGAGGTATTATCTCAGCAAAAGCTCCCAGCACTTTGCGGCTGGCATCAATCAAACTAGCTCTGGCCACGCATCGAAGTTTTCGCGTTAACGATGCTGACGGCTGTACGTGCGTTTTTTTAGACGATGTGGGGCACAAAGCTGATTTCCGTTTTGATCGCAGTGTATAAACGACCACTTCTAGCCTACCGGCGTTTCCAGAAGCTTTCAATTGTGCAGGCATACGCAAACGCTATATACGTTTGTGTATAGCATACAGGCTTATATGGATGCTTGCTGCTATTTATAAAGCACGGCGATGTAGTTTCACATTAAACGGAATAACCGTCCGCCATATTACTGACCCGACTCATTTCCAACGCCATAAGCAAATCGTTAGACGTCATTTCGTTCACTTCTTCACGGTCTTGTTTTTTTCTTCTTTTTTTTCGTTTGCTGGCGAGTTAGTGGCTCTCATCCACAGAGCGCTGGCTTTAGCACGTCCGCGCTGTTGACCCAGCGTGGTACAAGCACAGCACTCGGCCAACTCGTTTCTCTATCGCGCTCGCCTCACGACTGAAAAGCAGGAGCAAGAAATAAGTAGAACGGGAAAAGGCCATTCGCGTGGACAGCGTTGCCTGACCTTATATGCTTCCACCCGCGCGCCCTCGGCAACACGCTAGTGCCTGCGCAGCCATTAGAAAGGCACAGCATTTTTTGTTGCCTGCCGGGAGTATTTTCCCAAAGGAGCGTCAACAAGTGCTGTGAGGTTACGTTCAGTCAGATTTGAAAAATAAAGAAAGTAATGTTTGTTGTTGCAAACACGACTGCTCTACCATTCTTTGCCTTTTACTTCACTAGTGGTGTTTCTGCGCAGTTTTGCGAAAGAAAAAAAAACATCAATATACGTGTCAATTTCGTGTCCGTGTCACTACGACCGCCAGGAACCAAAATGTTTGCTGCACTTGGCAAACATTTCGGTGCGTTCCGATGGCAACCACTGCGTGCGTCGTCTTCACCTAAGCGCACAAAGTCCTCAGCAGCGTGATGTAGTAGAATATATGTGCCTTTTTTTTATTGGAGGGACTGCTTCAAGAGGCTACCATTTCCACCAGCATGTATAGTTGGCAGAGCAACTCTATTCTGTTTCAATATTTTTTTTTGTTTGTTTCTCATGCACAACCTACTCTAAGCAGCTTACGAGAGTATCTTAAATGGTATGTGCGCTGGTGTCATGGTATGATATATTGAGCATTTAACAAGCGATCACTTCAGGTGGAGCTAAAAAACGCGTCTTCCTTGTTTGCATGTGACGCTTTCACTGTGCCTGCCTGTTTTTTGACTAGTTAATGGCGTGCATCCGCAACTGAAGTATGGGTGCTGTATTCAGTCAGGGCGCGTATCGCGTTCAATCGACACTATCCCTGCTGAATAGGCAAAGTAGGGCTCCCAGATTATGCAGTCGTGTTGACAGTAAAATCAGCGAATGAATTGTTTATAGTGCGGAACTAGAAAGAAATTGTCCAACAACACACTACAGGAAGACTGACCGTCCGCGTTAACTTGGTCCTAGTGTGGAGGTGGTAGTTCTGCTGAACTCCACTAGAGCTCCTAGTAGAGCACACTGGGTTATTCTCTTTTGAGCGGTTCAGCGTTATCTCGCTCGACAAGCAGCGCAAGCTTTCGGAGCTTGCGGTGCGCTCGGGCGTTTTGGTACCGCTCTAACGAATTTAAGGCAGTGGGTCAGAAATGCAATCGCCAGAGAACCTAGACGCATCCGTTGCTGATCATGAAACGTTTCGAATGTGACAGTATATCTAGTAACTGCGCCGGAATGTATAAATGGAGAAACATTCTAGAATATCGTGTAAGACATGACAGCGCACGTCTGACACCAACGTATTACGTGTCTTGAACGCGCCTTAGGTTAGTTTTAGCCTTACCAAGTCCCGCCAGGACATCTATCAAGCGCATCCAGAGTATGTTGGATATATAAGCTTCTTCTCTACAAGCCGCCTTGACTAAATCGGCTTCACGAGCAAAGCTCGGCACACTTGTTTAAAGCACCGAAGCGAATAATACCGGACTGTTTGAACACTGTTCACTGACAACGTGTGCCTCGAAGTAGCCGAAATTTACGCATGCACTGCCATCAGTGATGCAAGAATAAACGTGGGTGATCTCATACCAGGCGTAGTCGGCAGACGTCGCCAATACAGTCTAGATCGTGCTTCTCGAGCATTCTATACAAGCGAGTTGAGCTTATTGTCATCATTGTCAACACACATTTCCATCCTTAAATCAATTAAAATGTAGTACTACCGCAGTATTATTGTAAGTATTATTTCAGAGGATTAAAGGAACGCACCTCCATGTAGTGTGTTCAAAAAACTTTCGTTCCAGGGATATCGTGGGACGAGACGCAGAGCTTAATTTCTCACCTGCTCGGCGACCTCCTTTACGTGTGTCCCACCACAGTCCTGGCACAGTACCTGAGCTGGGGATTCGAGAACCAGGTGACTCCGCTCATGAATGCAATATTTTTTTGTTGGCAGAGCGCGCCTCCTGTCTCGCGGTGCTCATTGTCACTTAACGTTTTCACGCGATGCACTGAGTTTTGACTATATTGTACAACACCACGCGACAAAGTGAGATTAGCAGAAGAGTCGATTGTATGTATTTACGTTTTCTCGCGAAATCTGACAGTCGAGCATGAAGACAAGGAACCGATGAGGACTCGTTTTAGTGCCTCTCATATGCTGTTCAACTAGCTGTGAGATACCAAGAAGTCCTCCGTCACACACCAGGCTCCATAACATGACTGAACAAAAAAAAAAGATTATTATTTTTTTCGATAGGCTCGTTTGTTCGTTACCCACAACCGAAGAAATCCAACATACAGCTATGCCAGCTAAGGCATAGACTAAGTAATTGTTGTCTTTAACTGTAGCGTAGTAATAATGACGTAAATTTGAACAAATTCGAGGACAAAATCGCAATTTTTGGTGGTGAGGCCTCAACCCACAACCTTCTAACTGCCTGTTAGATGCTCGACGAAGGAAACTACGAGTTTAATTTTTTCGTCTTTAACGTGATTCTCAGTGCTATTCCAAGCAACCCGCTTAGATTTTTTTTCAAACGTAGAACAGTGTATCTCATCAGCTGATAGTTTTAGAGGTTGACATAGGTTCTCCCCACTATCGCACTCAAATTTATCGTAAACCCCTTTGACATTTAGTGACCATGTTAGGCAATATGAATTGGAGGGAAGTGATAGTGGAGGCCATGAGTAAGCGGTGTTCTGGCTTACTGTATTTGCCTCTACACTACCAGCGCAGGACAACTCGGCATAATCTTGTCTAGCCTTGGTTAAATAACGTCCAATGTAGGCTCGCGTTTGCTAACTCTGGCTGATGTTGGGTAATGTAGACCGTCGGCTGTTACATCTCGGCAACATCGTCTACATTCAATCAAAATTCGTCAACAGTCTCGAAAACGAATTTACTGAGTTGATGCTGCATTATTTTTTGTCACTGTTAAAAAAAATAACCACACAGATGGAATGTCGTGCGTGTTTATTATGCTTACTGAATGTTTATTGCATGTTTATTATGCTTACCTGGAAATGATGCAGCATAGCCTATCAAACGCTGCTGCATCACTTTTCTCCTGTAAAGCGTGCTTTGTCTTATGCATTGTAGTACTGTGGCGAAGTAAAAAGTTTTGATATTTGTGAAATTGAATAGAATATATATCAATTAGTGTGGTTGACATTTTTATAGTTAATCAATTGACATAGCGTGAAATTAAAACTCTTTTTCTAAAGACATCTTTTATAGACTTTATTGAAGATTTAATGTAGTTGTGTCCTCTACAAGATTTATGCTATTGTTTCTAACGCGAAAAGCCACTGCGGTACGGACAACAAAAATAATTATTAGTATAGAAGAGAAAGAAGGGAAACAACTACATATGCTAAACTTGTCATTTCTTTTTGTAGCAAAAATTATTTAGTGCATCGTTTTCAAACACATAATTCGCAAGAACGTTTCTCTTCATTGTACACATGTGCAATCAATGGTGGCACCTCTCAAGGTTAAAATCACAAACTTAAAGCTGCGTATATTGTGGTTCGCCTTTTATGCATGCCTGTATCACTAGAGCTGATTCTACATTTGGCAGGTCTTGGAGCAAGCTAATGTGCGCATGCTCTTCGCGTAAATGACTGCACGGCCGTAATTTGAGCAATATACTTCGCAGAAAATCTCGTTTACAAAAATAAGATGTATTTATATAGATCAAAACAGTGCAACGCTGATAAATGTTGAATGTGGATCAGTTCCAAAATATTTGCGCTGCCGTTAGCGTCTTCGCACAATACAAGCATCACTTCACAAACGGTGAGTTAGGCGTAGCACAGGCATTGCCCTTCTATTACATCCCCCAGTTAATGCATATAAAGAGTAGTGGTATGTGTGCCACAGCGTCGTTAGCAAAATGCGAGCCTATTTTTTCAGACAGATTCTATACAGGAGTCAGCATACCTCAACACTCGCAGGTGTACACGTTCCGTATGAACCAGCGGTTGTCATACAGTGCCACCAAAACTATGACTCGGTACGAAGACGTCGACCTTTTGTTCGGCCTTCCACTGCGTCAACCGAGAGCCTCGGAGGCTGAGAAAAGCTTCAGCCGGGAGATTATTCGAGCTTGGAGCAACTTCGCAAAGTTCGGGTAAGCTAAGCTGTCAAGCGTCAGAAGTGGCGCGTTTACTATACATCACTCTTGCTAATGCTCTTACGCGGCACGAGCTAGATGGAGCTGCGCTTTCTGTATGGCATCGGAAGCAGTAGCACTTCAAAGCGAAGAAAACACAGAACTGACGTGACACAAGGGAGGCGTTATGCAACGCATTCTCGTGACCTTAGGAGTGACTCGCATGCAGTTTTCCAAGGCGGTAAGACGCTGAATAAATCGATGAGCTCAGTTTCATAGAAGTATGCTGTTACCATGAAAGGAAGCTTCCGTCAGCACTGAGTGGTCAAGTACGCAACTGTCACTAAACACGTGCTTTTTGCGATTACATAGAGCGAATCAATCGCAAGTCAGCTGATGCTATATAGCAAAACACGCGGTTTGGTGAATAGGTGCTGTTTATCTCAATTTTGATTAGCTTACAGTACAAGAATAAGCTGCTGAAAATGAACTATCACGAACTAGTCCAAGTTTCCCTTCTTAATGCTTTAAGGTTTTCAGTGCTGTATTTCGCACTAGCGCCAATTGCTCTTGTACTGTATACGGTCATTCTTTAACATTGAAGTTGATCAGTATCTAAAATGAACAGATAAAACTTGTGTTGCCCAGTTATTTGCGTTGTAGCTGTGTAGAATTGCACCAGATGTCACGCAATGTGGATTGCAGAATGTGTGGGTGTTTTTAAGGTGTCCCGCAATACACAATGATATTCCACAAGTCATCATCGTTGTCGACGATCGCTGATTGTGCGAGGAGACGCGTGTGCAACCGTGTATAGTTGCGCAGGTTGTGTTGTAGTTCCTCAGTTTCACACCAGGTGTGCTGCTGTGCCGCCTGCGTAAAGTTTGGGTTTTCACCCGCTGCCAACTGACGGAAAAAATACTAAGCTACTACTCATCAATGTAATCGGCCTTCTTATGGTAGTAGCATTCCGTCGTTCTTGGATTCGTGTGCGCATTAAGACGGGCAGCAGCAGCGTAGCATACCACCAGGTTTCCCGCAGAGTCAATTGCGTAAGGTCAGGGAGCTTTTCATCTCCGTCGTCGTCATCATCATCATCATCATCATCATCATCATCATCATCATCAGTCTGACTACGCCCTCTGCAGGACAGAGGCCTCTTCCATGTTCCGCCAGTCAGCTCGGTCCTGTGCTTGCTGCTGCCATTTTACACCCACAAACTTCTTAATCACATCTGCCCATTTAACTTTCTGTCTCTCACCCGCTTGCCTTCTCTGGGATTCCAGTCAGTTACCCTTAATGACTAGTGGTTACCCTGCCTATGCACTACGTACCCAGCCCATGTTCATTTCTCCTTGACTTCGACTATACGATATCCTTAACCCTGGTTTGTTCCCTGACCTACTCTGTTCTCTTCTTTTCTATTGAGGTTACCCCTATCATTTTTTTTTTCCATCGCTCGCTCCGGTATCCCCCATTTAAGCTGAATCCTCTTTGTAGGCCTCCAGGTTTCTAATCCGTAAGTAACTACCGGCAAGATGCACCTGTTATATACGTTCCTCTTGAGAATTAGCGGCAGATTACCATTCACGATTTGGGAATGCTTGCTGAATGTGCCCTACCCTATTTTTACTCTTCTAGTTACTTCAATATCGTGGTTTGGCTGCGTGGTTACTACCTGTCCTAAGTAGGCGTACTCTTTTAAAACTTCAAGTGCTTTGCTACCTATCTCGACGCGCTGTTCTCTCTCAGGCTGTTTTACTTTACTTGCGTCCTCTGCAGGATAATTTTGAGACCTACCTTTCTACTCTCTTTGTCTAATTCAATAATCTTGAATTGCGATTCATCCGCTGAGTTACCCAGCCTTGTCTGTCTGACGCATTACGTGGGGCCTTACATCGAGGAAAAAAATGTGGAGCTCACTAAGAGTTTCTCAGGTAATACATCTGGCGCTTATGGCCCACTCTGACTCTCCAACATTTTTTTTTTCAATAGGACTCACTCGTATGCAGGTTCTATTGATATAGCCAGAGGGAAGGGGGAGGAAGGCTGTTGAACACTTTTTCTAAAAAATTTCAGTTTTGCACGTGTATATGTGCACGTATAAAAACGCACGCAATGACAAAACTATGGTTGACTTCCCCTCCCATCCATCTACCCACACCCTAAAAAAAAGATTTTCTGGCTACGTTACTAACAGACTAACTAAAAAATTTTCTAAGCTGAACTTAAACACAAACCCACGGAAATAATACTCACCGGAACTCACTCAAACCCTTTGGTCGATCTCAGCGAATGCGCAAGATTGCCGACCTATGCGTTGGGCGTACAACCGGCAGTCAGTTTCGAGGTGTGTGGCAGATTATTGCGAGAGAAACAATTGAGGAGAACTTTGATCTTATTGTTTCATGTAAGTTAACGAACCACTGAGATGAAATGTAACGCATCGCATTCGTTTCCTACATCGGTACGTTCCATACAGAAGCCTGCCCGTGGTAAATGATAGCTCGACCGGGACCACCATTGAGTGGCCTGTTCACTCGGACAGCGAGCATGTCACGGTCGACATCAGCGCCTCCTCCGGATTCAACCTCGTTCCCGACGAGCACCGAGGTCACTGTCTCCAGCTGCGAGCTCTCGCGGCCGCCGACGTCGTGTAAAAACATAATGCCGCTTGACATCGACCACAAATGGACGCCTTATCGCGAAACTGATTTGGCGAGTACGTACGCCACTGTGGAGCGATGGCGGCTTAGGGCCGTTCCACGCTCTCCCTGCACAGCCGCAACGCATGTGCCGGGACCCCTGGCACACGCAAGCGGGGGACAAATAAGCCGATTGGCGACGCTCCTTCACCCTCCGCTTGGGTGCGGCAGGTGTGCCGGGACGCGCGCTACAGCTGTGCGGCTAGCGCATGGAACGGCCCCACCGAACGCGTGCCGGACCTGTTTTCCGTCTGTTTTCTGAGCGTATGAGTTTTGAGTATGACTACGGAAAGATCCGGTTCGGAGAGTGAATCGAACGCTGTGCGCGGAGTGAGCGCCATCGCGCGATGTATACCCGTAGTTCTACGTTGAGCGCACTGCTCGGGGCTTCGTGCTGCGCGCTAAACTTGATTTCGGCATCTTATGTACGTCATGTTCAAGAATGATATAATTTTTTAACTTCTCGTGTCCGCGATGTCGTATTTTTTTTTTTCGGAACTTCTATATTGTTATAGCAGTTACATATTGAGTAAATATTACCGAAAAGTTGGTAGCGCGTAAAAGTATCTCGTGCAACATTGGTTTGTACGAAATATTATCGTTTGTTCTTGCATTTCAATTCTTTGTAGGCAAATATAACTCTTTCTGATTATGCTAAGAAACAAGCATTCCGTTGATATTATTCTGCGTATACGATAATGCTTTTTAAGGATGGTAGACCTCCTACATTCAAATGGCAGGCAGGGAGTACCGGATACAAATATCAAATAGTGCTCAAAGCAACCTTGCCTTCACTCGTAGCACTTGCCACCGATGATGTTTTGCCGATATGTGTGCAAGACGCTTCGGCAGTCTCACCCCGAAGGCTGGAACGCGATGACGTAAGCGAGCCAAGTACGCGTCGCCTTTTCATTCGGGTCTCACTGGACACCTGAACTGTGCGCGTTACGTTGACCACGTTTGCGCCAAGTACACTTGCGAAGTTCCCACGATGCCATAACTGACTTTTCAAAGTAGCGTATGGGTGTCTGGTAGGTAGTTGTACTTCAAAACGCACCAGAATGGAAGCCGAAATTAGGCAAAGTATGCAGCCATGTCACTTAATGCTATCGTTAAATTTGTAGCTAAATGGAACCGGAGTAGTATTATGAGAAGTGTTTGCTATTGGTGAATAAATAATAACATTTTGAATAAGTAAACCTAAAGAAAATAGTTATGGCACCAACCAGGCGATTGCGTCGTCAAACGCGTCGAAAAGAAGCTAATTTGGCGCAAATGGTCACCTACGGTGACCCTGCGTATTACCCACTCCGTAAGGAGACGCGCGCACTTTCCGTAAAATTCTAAGCAACTGCCCCCTCGCCCCTTAGGAGGAAATATAATTGGACACGCTTTGGAGGGGAGCCCTTGCTCAGTCGTGTCGTGGACCAAATTCAAGATGGTGGCAGAAGAGCCTCTAGGAAGAATGAACACCTGTGCTTCTTATGAAATGTTCTATTGAACAACCATTGAGTTTACCGTTTTTACTGAACGTTAGAGAATCCTTGTTGAATCTCATGTGTTATGAGACATGGGAGAAAATACGTTCTTAATTACAAATAGAACGAGCACTGATAGTTCTTTCGCTTGTGCTTGTCTTCTTTTGCACTGTTTTTCTCTGCAAAATTGTTGCAGAAGTCGGGTGAGATTTACTCGGACTTATTTCAACAAAATTATATAACAAAATTACGAAATGTTTCGCCTCCCACTGTGGTGTCAGACCGTCTATGTAATTTTGTTTCATAATTTTGTTATGTTGGAGTAAATATTTTATATTATGTTTTCACCTTTTACAAATGTTTGACCGACTAGCTCAACAAATCACACTTCTAGAGTATCTCATCGGCATCATCATCATCAGCCTGACTACGTTCACTGCAGGGCAAAGGCCTCTCCCATGTTCCGCCAGTTAACCCGGTCCTGTGCTTGCTGCTGCCAATTTATACCCGCAAACTTCTTAATCTCATCTGCCCACCTAACCTTCTGTCTCCCCCTAACCCGCTTCCCTTCTCTGGGAAGCGGGTTAGAGTATCTATGGCACGTCAAAATCGTGAGGCATGTAGTTTTTATGTCGTGCCGTGCGAAATATTGCGTATCTGTTTAGATCATTCGCGCAACACTGTTTTCCGCCATCTCAGCCCAAGTTGTCCTCGCGGCAGGGCATGAAAAGGCTCCGCGCGCTCGTTGCTTATCGCGCCGTCGCAGCGCGAAGTCGAGTCCGATCCGGAATGGTGACGGGGGTAACCGGCGACTACCTATAAGCGTATAAACAACAAGCACCGGGCAGTCGTCGCGACAGGCGGAAACTGGGACATCCGGTGACCGAGACGCGCGGGCCGGCGATAAAGCGCGGCCGCGCTAACAAGAGCCACAAGAGGAAGCGAGTTGGCAAAGCAGCAACTGCAAGAAACGCGGCAGAGAACAACGCCGCGAGCACGAATTCGGAGAAAGTCGCGAAGGCACTCCGGGCTCCCTTGCGCGGCCACGACCCCGTGCGGCGAGAACACGGAAGTGCACTCGGGAAGCGCGCTCGTCGACATGGGATTAGCGGCAGCCGGATAAGGGCCGTCTTAATCGAGCTCTCTCGACGCCTCCATAATCAGCCGTTGACCACGTTGATTCGTGGGGCCCTTCGATGCTGTGTTCATGGCGCTTTGTTTAGATTTTTTTTTTTCGTTTCGCTGCGTGATGAGAAAGAGAGATGAGCGCGAGACAATTGGTGAGACATTTCCGAGATATGATTGATCTACTGCGACATCGGCCTTCGTAAATCGTCTTTTGCTCGTTCTCTATGATCGGCAAGTTGCACTGGCATTTGTGCACTGCGCATAAGCACCATGCTTAGGGCACCAGGTTAGTATGACATTTATTTGTTTAATATTTATGTATTTATTTATTTGTTTATTTATTTATTTATTTATTTATTTATATGTCGAATACTGGCAGTCTTTCAGAAGCCACTATAGGGAGAGTGAATTTGAAGATGTACAATAAATCTAACTACATATTGCTAATGGCATACGGTACGTCGAGGAGTTCTGAACCTTGTAAGCAGAAAATGCAGCACACTGCTATGCGTGATAAAGTAGTATTCCACCCTTTCCACAAAGTTTAATTATCACCCGCGAGCCATACCTCATTTAATTACCGATACACAATTACATTATAATTGCAGTCAAATTATCGTGCATTCTTGGTGACGTAATCCCACGAAGGCATTCTTCGTGTTTTTTTTTTTTTAATTAGCTTTTTTGCCATTTTTTGTGTTCATGTGACTTTACGAAAAGCCACTCCTTCGCCGTGCGAGCCTGTCTAGCCATGAGGGTGGCGTGTCGTACAGGACCTCCATGGCGCTTTTTAATGTCCAGGTGACATTTGGGTATGCACTCCCGTGTTGGACTTACACCCGGGTTACTCCCGTGAACGACGTACCCCGGTAAGGAAAAAGGTCAGAACGAACTCCGATAGACACGCCCCGTCGTGAGAATCTGAGGGTTAGGGTGTGGCCTCTGTGAGTAGCTCCGGCTGTGCGCGCTGCTGAAGCGAATCATAGAGGCTATTAAAGAAAAACGAAAAAGTAGAGAAAAAATTTCCTGCGGGTAGATCACAAAGGGTACCTTGTACCTGCTTCTGACTATCGGCAGGATATTGTTTCGGGAGAGGGGGGACGCAAACCGACGTTTCATCGCGGTGAGAAAGTTCCGCTACTGTGACTAAAAGGGAGGGGTGGAAGTGTTCCTTTGGCGCACCCCTGCCGACATTCATGAACTTTCTAGAACGCTTTTATTTACAAATAATAGAGAACTTTTTTCTCACTCTTTCATGTTCTCTAAGTTTATTTCATACCATCTTCTTTCGCTCATATTATGTGACAAAGCGCTGAGAGTCACATGGAAGAAAGAACGAAAAATTGGCACTCATCTGTTTTTTTTTTGTTTGTTTCGCGTTTTCATAAACCAAGCTTTGCGCCATGGATAACATGTTTAGCAAAATTACGCACAAACTCGCACAGGAAAATGTTGTTCTAGAGTCCCACGAAGTTGAAATGCTTCTCTTGAACGCACCAGAGAACCAGGGGACCAGGGAGGTCCCAAATTTTTCTTGTAATAAAGTTTGTTTGACACGGCTGTCTTCATATACAAAAATTTCTTATACTCGCAATGAGTTTCCGTTACATCTGCGTTTCGTTGAAATGAGTTGAATACAATGTGTAATGGCAACGAATAATAATGCCGGAAAAAATGTCATTTTTGCGCCTAGTTTCGCACTAAAACCCCGCCGCTGTGATTTAGTACATATGGTACTTGACTGCTGCGCCGAACGGTCACGAAGTCGAATCTCTGTCGGGCCGCTACATTTTTGATGGAGGCGAAAATACTGGTGGCCCGTGTGCTTAAATTTAGGTGCACGTTAAAGAACCTCGGGTGGTCGGAATTTTCGGATCCCTCTACTACTGCGTCTTTCAAAATCATATCATTTTGGGACGCTTAACGCCACCAATTATTAGCTATGAACATACGTTACCCTGTTCGAACTCTGTTTCAGTATTTAAGTTCGGTGTCGAATGGTATTTTTAATTGATTATCGCAAGATTTAGAGCCTGGTAACACGGAAGGCCATTGGTTAAATCTAGCTCCGGAAGTAATATATCCACGTGATAGTGCAAGCGCACTGCCTTGAAGCAGGTCAATTTTTTTCGCGAGCATTCATGTGCACTACATCACATAGCTACTTTGAATTTCTTATTCTGATACCGTGACAGAGTTTTTAATATTTTTGGTGATCTCTGTTACGCGCTAATTTGGGAAGGGTAGAAACTTGGGCGTGTGCAACCTATTTTCTACCCTTCATCCCTTCCCCAGCGCAGTGTAGCATAACTGATGTGCATCTGGTTAACCTGCCTGCCTTTCCTTGCATCTTTATCTCTCTCTCTCTCTTCATATAGAGTATAATAAATAGAACAACGCAACAGAGGACTGACAAAGATAATGACGAAGTTTGTGAAAGTCAGCGCTGCGTGTGCTATCTTCCTCAGTCCTTGTCTGTTGCACTGTTCTTATATTCATTATGCGCTAATTTGAAAGACCATATCACCGCGAAACTTTAAGTGCAACAGGAGTATTTGTGCATATATACAGTAGTGTCCAAGTGCGTGATTCAATAGGACTCTGCAGCTGTGACGCTCATAGCGAAGAGCACACGGTCGTTGAGGAGAGAAACCAAGAAACAGCACTTACTAGTCTTCCATTTCTACTATCTTTTCCGTGTCGCGTGTACTGCGTTCGTAGAGTTGTAATGATCTGCTTTGCCACCCTATTCGCTAGGGCATTCTGCCACAAGTGATCCTGAACAAGATTTATTGCTATGTCACCAGAAAAGTACTGCAGAAAAATGTGCGGAACAAAAACTTTTATGATCTGGAAAGTTAACAGTGCGGTACAGTATACCGCTTCAACAAAAGCAGTTTTATAATGCATGAATAACGGACATGGACAAGCTTTCTCTGGCTGCTGCGTGCATGTTGTTCTTTATTTATCTCGTTTTTGTGGTACTTTAACGGTAGATTTTATCATCACTCTGCGCTGGTGAACATCGGAAAACGGAGCTGGCAGACTTTCAGAGACCTTCCTGTTATCGCCTAAAAAGTAACGTCAGGGTGCGTCTACGTAAGGCCCTGACGCATGAATATTAACAATGACCCAGTGTATTAGGGAAAGGTACACATATATAAGGACCATCAGTTGAGCTTTTGTGAGGCACGCTTCAAGAAGGGCCTTTGCAAAGGCAATGAAGTTTAACGGAACGGTGCTGCGTGTAGCTTACGTCAAGGTGAGCAAATTGTTTTTCGTTTTTCTAAGGTGCGAGGCACTTATCGAAATCACCTAGGCTATCTACGTCGCACTCTGTCTAAAATCCCCAAAAGACACAGAGCTCCTCTTATATAAATCGCTAATTCGTCCTGTACTTCTCTACGCGTCCGTTATCTGGAACCCGTATAAGAATTGCGAGATTCAAGAACAGGAAGCAGTCCTCAAAAAAGGCAGTAAGGTTCATATGTTATCGTTACGACCTCGATTTGTCACCTTTTTCTACTCTATCTTCATTGCTATTCATTCACGTCACAGAATAGAGTAATTAAAATTCTCACTAAGCACCGTTTCTTCCGCAGTTAAACTGTCAAATAACAAGAAGTGCATAAACTTCGCCCCACAGTCAATGACGGGGAGTTATTGCAACCTAAATTTGAGGTCTTACTATGCTCGAACAAATATGTTCAAGTTTTTTCCCCGTTCCAACGAAGACTGGAATTCATTACCCGGTTGCGTTCGTTCATGCCCATCGCAGAGTTTTGTAGGCGAAATCCCTAACACATATGTGTGAAATATGCTAATCTGTTTGTAAATAGTATTCGTTTGTACCTTCTTTTTCTTTGTTCTGATATTTTTGTTCACACGACGTTATTCCCATTGTTTTTAGTTATATTTCTGTGTATCCTTGTATACTCACTCCCGCCATAGCGCAATTAGCGCTGCAGTATGTGTAAATAAATAAATTATTAAACAAATAAACAAATAAAGTCTAGGCTTGTCGGCGTTTAGTGTAGTCGAGGTGTGTCATCTAGTGATGGTTCATCATAAACGGATATGCGCTGCGGAAATTAGAGAAATCCCACCACTCGTCACCGGGCCCCTAAATATGAAGAAGGTAACGGCTATCCGGACGATTTTAGCGGACGACTTTAGTGGAGTAGAAATACCCTTCCCTATATATCATAAAGAATTGAAACCATAAAGAACTTAAACCGGACGTGTAGGGAAGAAGTAGAAGATGAAGCCTCTGAGGGTGAGCTGCATTACGACGCAGTTTCCCGATGGCGTTATTGGAGTGGGAACACCCTTTTCTGTATACCATAAATAACTGAAACGAGACATGTTTGAAAGAAGAAGTAGATGAAGAAGCCCCTCAGGCTAAGCTGCCTTCCGACGCAGTTTCTTTAAGACGTTAGTGGAGCGGGAACAGCCAAGCGAAAGGGGGACACCCTCAGTAACCCGAGCGGCGACGGGGCACGAAGGCCTTGAGGTCTAGGCCCGCGTGACATTAGGACTTCTAGTGTAACGTGAGATAGGGTGAACCCCACGCCCTGCGCGGCCGGAGGGAATCCCGCATGCTGGAACCCAATAAAGTTTATTCTCTCTCTCTCTTCCCAACATATCACAACAAACTGAAATCGGACATGCAGGGAAGAAGAGGTCGATGAAGAAGGAGCCCCTAAGGGTAAGCTACATTTTGACGCAGTGTCCCGACGATGTTAGTGGGACAGGAACACCCTTTCCTACATACCGGAAAGAACTGAAGCCAGACAAATATGGGGAAGAAGTAGATGTAGAAGGAAGGCCTTAGGGTAAGATGCAGTCCGACGGAGTTTCCGGACGACGTTAGTGGAGTGATAATACCCTTCCCTATACATACCATAAAGAACTGAAACCGGACATGTAGAGAAGAAGATGTCCATGAAGACGTTCCTGAGGGTAAGCTGCATTCTGACGCAGTGTCCCGACGATGTCAGGGAAGCGGGAACACCCTTTCCTACATACCATAAAATCAGAAACCGGACATGTAGGGAAGAGGTAGAAGAAAAAGCCGCTGAGGGAAAGCTGTATTCCGACGCAGTTTCCCAACAATGTTAGTGGAGCGGAAACACCCATCCCTACACATCATGAAGAACTGAAACCAGACATATAGGGAAGAAGTAGATGAAGAAGAAACGCCATAGGGTAAGCTGCATTTCAACGGAGTTTCCCGACGACGTTAGTAGAGCGGGAACACTCTTCCCTACATACCATGAAGAACTGAAAGCGGACTTGTATAGAAGAAGTAGAAGTAGACGAAGAAGAAGCTCCTGAGGGTAAGCCGCATTACAAATAAGTTTTCTGAGGACGTTAGTGGAGCGGAAACACCTTTCCCCAAAATTTTTTGTCGGGCTAGTTGATGTTGTATCCCAGGTGTCATATTTTTATCGCAAACAGGAAAAAGAAATAACTAGCTTAGAAGGAAAGAAGACAGTGCGCTTGCCCTGTGCACCTTCTTCTTCTTTTCTCTGCTAGTTTTCTTTTTCCTGTTTCAGCTAAATAATATGACGTCTGGGACATCCTTCCCTATATGCTTCACTTTTTCCTAGTTTTTTTCGAAGATTCAGAAGATGTGCGCACAGGCCCAATTTTGCCAAGGCGCTAGTTACCGCGCATTTGTGTCGTAAACTGTGAAGTTCTTAGAACACGGGGAAAAGAAAGGGAGATGTGCGAAATAAGGGCTCAGAAGTGAAACTTCTTGTAGAGAGATTTGCCTGTGTAAACTTAGAGAAAGTTGAAAATTCAAAATAAGAAAAAAATATAGTGAAACGCGATGGTCGCAACCGGTCGTTTGGCTGCGCGCTGTAATGAAAGACTACCTCGTTATATTTACGACACTCTCAATCAATTATTTTTCTAGCCCTCATAAGGACGAGTACAGGTTAAATAACAGTAAATGATCTGGCAAGCTAGGTTTCCTAATTTGTTGCAGTTTCAATGAAGTCCCGATTTTCGAGAAGCATTGGGAACATGCTACGAAATCGAGGTGGTCTCTTCATATAGCAGCACTTTATTCGCATGTGCTTTTGGAAACTCGAAAATGCTCAGGTTTCTTTCAGCACTTCGTAAACTGCCGACAAGTCCTGTTTACACGTGTGAAGGTATTACTCCTTAGGCCATTAAGTGTGTGTTAAATATGTGCTTGTACACAAAAATCTCGAAATTTGAAAGATTGCGCAAGCTCACTTTTTTTTTCTGAGCGCAGAACCATTGAGGAACGAAATCGAGGACTGAGAAATATATATAATTGGGCGACATTAGGAACTTGTGTCATGAGTATTATGGCCTTGCATGAAGGTTTTACTTGCGCAACTCGATACTTCTTTCCATGCAGTTGGAGGTCGCGCGCGCACACGTTTGTAAAATATATCTCTAAAATTTCGGAAGCACCTTCGTCTCATTATTTAGGCACCCACTCGCCGGAATTACGCGATATAACACTTGCCTATTCCTAAATAAATAAATACAGGAAACAATATAAAGCTGGAAATAAAAAATTAAAAAAACCATGTTTCGATCGGCGTTCCCGTAACAGAGCAACGACTAACAATCTTGCCACTTTTGGGTTGCCAACTCGTTGTCATTCGCAGCAGATTACCTAGCGCCCGCAATATATTGATATTGCGTGTTCGTGAATTTTGCGTGACGTGTCACCGTATCAGGGCACCAACGCACCTGATTTAAATAACCATCGACTTCATTTAATCACCTTGTAATATTGTATGCTTTGCTTATATGAACACATAATATCGTGGCCTTTCATACCAAGTAGTCTTTCGTGCCCGTTATCTCGTGTAGCAGCTATATAACCATTTATTCGGGTCCTAATATACGACAAACACAAATATATCAGCGACGTTTCCCGCCACCTTGTTGACATGTGGTGACAAGAGCGAGAACTTTCGTTGCGGCGGGACAGTCTGCTCTTGTAGATCTGACACTCTTAAAGGTACATCGTGAATTTCAGCTCTTTTTCACAAATGCCCACGCAGTTCCCACCGTACCTGAACGCGATCGAACATGGCGGCCACACTGAGCTGACTGGCGTCGCTGGAAATCTTGCCATGCTCCTCATCGAAGCACTTCAATTCCAGTACGTATAACGTCGATTATGTTACCTCACTCAGCATTTACTTGGCATTGGTGAACGGTATATTGAAACGAGAGCACGTTAAACAGCTGATTAATTGATTGATTGATATGTGGGGTTTAACGTCCCAAAACCACTATATGATTATGAGAGACGCCGTAGTGGAGGGCTCCGGAAATTTCGACCACCTGGGGTTCTTTAACGTGCACCCAAAAGTTAAACAGCTGGCAGAATGGAAGTTTGGGAGAGAGTTTGTGGGCTAGGCTAATAAGAGAAACCGCAAATTGACTGAACATGAATGAACAATGAGGAGACGGAACAAACGCTGGCTCGATTTAAAACAAATTTTTTTTTATTTTATACTGCAAGCAGGTGGGCAGCTTGAATATGACCTGATAAATAAAAGAAGTTTGCAATCGGTTTACCGCGGATAAAAACACAGAAAGCAGCACCGAAGAACTGTTTTATAATTGATGGAAATGGCAGACATTGAAAAAAAAACGGAATATTCATATCATAACTTGCCTTCTCTTCCTTCGTGTGCCGTGAGTATACGCTGTTTAATTTTGACAAAACAGAAAGTACTTCGTTTCTTAGCAAGTTTGGTGCATGGAAACAGCATGAACGACATTGACGCGCCTTACTTCCGCAAATGCAATGCCTTCTCCTCTTAATTAAGTGATGTCAACCAGGCTGACATATGTCGCAGATGAAAAACACGTGTCCTTAGTAATTATACAATCCGTGTGTGCGTGCATTCTTGCGTGTGAGTTTGTGCGCGCGTCGAAATAACGGGTCTCACGGACTGCAATTACTGGTTAATGTACTACCTGAAGACGAGCACATTGCTTGCGTTAAGGTCTCCACATCCCTGCGGCTAATTCTTAAGATTCACTCGCTAACTTTTGCGATTTCTGACTAAATTTTATGGGATAAAATGGTAAAAACGAAGATTACAAGGCAAAAATAATGCAGGCTAAACCTAAATTGTGTGATTATCGCCATGTCACTAACGTAATTTTAGACAAAATCCACTTTAAGTTCCAAGTTAAGGTTGCTCCTAACAACTTGAGATGACTTTTTTTTTCGCAACTTATACGCAACAGGAAAGAATAAGAACAAAGGAAATTCAGAGAAGTTAACCTGCAGGGGTTCAGCTTGGTAGACTATACCTTTACTGAAGAAAGGAGCAAGGGGAAAGGAAAGTCACTGTTTGAGTCGATGCGTAACAGTTTCACGTTTGACAACTTACCCGCAATGTCAGTATCAACATGGGGAGTGCGCTGAGTTCTACAATAGAGGAGGTGGGCGTGAGGGTATTGCAGCCCCCCCCCCCTCCGCAATTTTTAATTTTTAACAACGTTCACGCGATCCATGGGTGGTAACGAACCAAGTTAACAACGTAATAACACGCAATGTTCACCGCAAAGGTAACACCACAATCCGGTAACCATCGCTGCTAAAAAAATGCCGCCATATCCACGAAGTGAATGATGATGAGTGGGCGAAGCTCCGGAGGTAAACCTGGTAAACCATGAATCCTCCGTACATTTTGCCCACTCGATTTTATTGCAACGCTCCCCCTAGCGTACGTCGCCGCACTATATCGAACGATGACACGCGCCATATGTGGCATCATTCCTATTTTATAACACCTCGCATCTTTCATAATCAACTACACGTACCGCCGTCTAGTTTATAACATCTTGCATCTTTTGGACGGACGGACGGACGGACGGACGGATGGATGGATGGACGGATGGATGGACGGACGGACGGACGGACGGACGGACGGACGGACGGGCGGACGGATGGATGGATGGATGGATGGATGGATGGATGGATGGATGGATGGATGGATGGATGGATGGATGGATGGATGGATGGATGGATGGATGGACGGATGGACGGATGGACGGATGGATATGGCTGTACCCTTTAGATCGGGCGGTGGCTAGCGTAATACTACGCTAGCCACTATATGTAGCCACTGTATGTAGTCCCCTGTATGTAGCCACGAGAGGTGGCTACATACAGGGGACGCACAGCCCACGCCTTAAGGAGCTTCGCTCCTAAAAGACTGTTGAAAACACCCTCAATTCTTCGCATCACTCCATGGTCTCCTTCGCGGAGATGGTGTAATTTTTTTTATAAAGTAGTAACATTCAAAATTTCTGCTTGAACCAGCATTGTCTAACATGGAAGCAACACTGAGCTTCACATGACAGGTAAACATAGGCATGCTTGGTTAATGATTTGTTAATTACTGAATAAGTTCTAGATGACCGAGAGCAAGTCAGGGCTCAATAAGTTCCGCATTATAATGTTCGCGTTGGTTTAACAGGACCCTTTTTTTGTTGGCATTTGTGGAGACGTGCGAATGCGGATATTAACAAAACAGACAGATACTTACTCCACGTTCAGCGAAAATGTTATGTATGAGCTATGGGTTAACAAGGCAAACCTAATAGTCACAAGTACCTCAAACGAGCGCCTACACTCTCTACGAGCTGTCGAAATCTTCGTTGTGCCGAATGTCGCCATAAAATTGAAAGCACAAAGCAAGCCGAAGAGAGAGATAGAGCGAGAGAATTAGCTAAGAAGTGCAACTAAAGCATTATTTAATCTTCGGATCAATGTGAAAATGGGCGTAACCCGTGGCGATTCTAGTCGTGGTGGCTACGTCGAGGAAAGGAGTGTTCATATGGAAAGATAAAAGGAGGAACGCGCAAAAATACAAACATGGTTGGTCCTTCCGTCACGGGAACGCGAAAGTAAAACGTGTTTTAGAGAAGTAGTTCAATATTTATTGTACACTGACATAAGATAGCTTGCACAATGTCGGTAGGTGTCTGGAAGATATAGCAAGGCTTAGCCTGGATGCACCCACGTTGACACTTGGTTGCACGTCTCCATCTCGACAACTATAACGTTCATGATCAGTGATTAAACAAACCTTTGTGGAATCTGTACCAGTTAACGGTGATAGCGTAAACAAAGTAAGTGGTGTGCCAGCCATTTGGACGCATAACTTGGGCCATGATTGCCATCCCACGACGTGTTAAATAAGTATTTGATGTATAACGCCCTACCAAGGTCTGATACCAGATTGCAGTGTAAATAAGTAAATAAATAAATAAATACGTAATTATGTGAATAATCAATTAAGTAATTATTTAAGTAAGGAAGTAATAACGTAAGCAACTAAGGTTATTAAGTAAATAAGTAAAGACTAGTTTTGACCTATGACGGTACAGGTCCGACTGATAAAAGGCATGCCGCAGACTTTGGCACCCCTTTTTAAATGATTTGGGGAAGGGGGATTTCTGCACTCCACGTGCGCACGTAATGAGTACCGTGACGGGGCTTTATATGTGCTGCAAGTTTAATAAGCCACCGAGTAGCTAGCTCCTGGAAAGTGGGTCCGTCGCGGCTGACTCTCGAGCGGAGGAGGAGCGCCAGACCTTTTCTTTCCGGGGCGAGAGCTGCTCTTTCCCTCGACTTATTACGTGCACGTGGTAACATCAATGCATGTTGTGACAGATTTTGAAAACGGGTAACGTGAAGTAGATTCTGCCTATTTGGTTTTGTTTGAAAAAAACTTTATTGCGAAAGTCCGAAGGCGTGCGCCCTATAGCACACGGCGATGGGACAGTAAGACCAAGACCTAGCACCGCATTGTGGGCCCTCTGGATAGCCCAAAGTTGCGACGTTATGTCCGGACTCTGGAGAACGCAGTCCACTTTCTGGACGATGGTGTATCGGTGCCGTGCACCGAAGGGCCCTCCCAGAGCATGTGATGTAAGGTGGCTAAATCACCACATTTTGTACATAAGTTGGTTAAATAAACCTCAAGGTAAAGCTTGTGGAGAAAGGCAGGGTTAGGGTACGTTTCTGTTTGAAGAAATCGCAATGTAAGTGCCTGCGCTCTATTTAGCTTCTTATGTGGAGGTGGAAAGATTCTCCTATCCATAGCGGAATGTTGGGCAATATTATTGCATGCACTTGACGGATCCCCGTTTAAGAAATCTCTAGTTTGACCCAAAGGTCATCAATGACCACAGACAGCTAACGCTCGCGCCCTGGAGGGGGCCAACTCATTGAGTTTGATAACCAATCCGTCCATGTTTCCCATATGATGTGGGAACCCTGTAAGGGTATGGGTTGTAAGCGACTTCTCAGCGAGTATGTTTTTGGCCTATATATATTTGCACACAGCTTCAAAACTGAAGGCACAAATGGCAGCTATAGAATCGCTAAATATGTGTTCATGACGCTGATCTAAAAGAGCCAAGGCAATGGAAACCTGCTGAGCTGCATTGGCAGTTTTGGCGCATATCGACGCTGCATTAATTTTAACCCTTTTGTGGTTGATTGCTGCTACCGTGAATCGGTCTCTCTGGTCATTATATTGTGCCGCATCTACTAAACTGGTTTTCATTTTTTTAGATTTGTTTTTGTCACCATTGTCACTGCTACTCAGCTGCTATGCTGCTATTGCAACATGTGTCCTAATATACAGGGTACCCCAGCTATACTTAGCCAGATTTTATAAAAAATATGCCGACACACGCAATTGCGACGCGACCAAATGCGTGTTGCTGACCCTTGCCTAGAGTTAGTCCGACGATTTTTTCTGTTCTAAAACATCCCCGCCGCGGTGGTCTAGTGGCTAAGGTACTCGGCTGCTGACCCGCAGGTCGCAGGATTGAATACCGGCTGCGGCGGCTGCATTTCCGATAAAGGCGGAAATCCTGTAGGCCCGTGTGCTCAGATTTGGGTGCACGTTAAAGAGCCCCAGGTGGTCGAAATTTCTGGAGCCCTCCACTATGGCGTCTCTCATAATCATATGGTGGTTTTGGAACGTCAAACCCCACATATCAATCAAATCAATCAGAGTTTTAAAATATTCTTTAATTAGATCTGTTTATTCAACTAACTTTTGAAGGAACGAAGATGTATAAAAATTTTCATTGAGAAAGTTGTAGATCGGTTTACAAAACGTCTGATTAGACAGTTTCAAACTTTACATCTGTTAATTATTAGTGTTTTTGCTAACTACAAATGCGCGCGAAATACAAAAAAATACTATGAGATAAAACCCACTGGCACGCCTTCCGTGATTCTTGTGCTCTCTAACGTTCCGTGTACGAAACAATACGCTTCTCTCGCACAGGTTCTTGACAGCGATAAGAAGTCCCAGCGGTTATCGCTTTTGTGGCTCGTAGAAAAACGTGTTTATTGCAATGCCATCATTGCGGCCTTGTGGCCCTGTCGAGATAGCACAATCAGGCAAATGCGCGGAACGTTAGAGATCACTAGAATAGTGAGTGGGTTTCTCACGTGGTATTTTTTTTTATTTCACGGGCATTTGTAGTTAGCAGAAAGACACTATAATTAACAGACATAAAGTTTGAAACTGTCTAATCAGACGTTTTGCAAACCTATGAAGAACTTTCTCATTGAAATTTTTAATCCATTTTTGTTCATTCAAAAGTTAGTTGATTAAACAGATCCAATTAAACGATATTTTAGAACACAAAAATAGTCTGACTAACGTCAGGCAAAGGTCAGCAACATGCATTTGGTCGTGTCGTAAATGCGTGTTTTGGCATAACTTGAATCTCTGTCCAAAGATAGCTGAGGCACCGTGTATACATAAAACGGGTTATTACTGAATTTCAGATAGCTAGCGAAGCTTTGTGTGTTAGTGCAAATCAGGCCCACACTTTTGGTTGAATGAATTAAAAAAAGCGAAAAAGCGCTGTCAAATGCGATTTTGAAAAATTACTCACAAGCACAAGAAAAAAAAAACACCTGTAAAATGGCACATCCGGAGGCTTTAGGCTATATTTAAAATTTAGATGACATTTTTAATATATAACTATTTATTACTAGTTTACGAGTAACATTTTTTTTCTTGTATGCAAAACTAATAGGGCGACTTTTATGACACCTTCCGACGGCAACTTCGGAGTTCGCCTCCCAAGCGGTGACTGGAGTGGACTATTTGGAATGGTCGCTAAAAACGTAAGTTTCGCTCGCCCTGACATTTTTTTTTACCGAGTGAGTGTTTCTAACAAAAAGAGGACCACATATCTCAATTTTTAGGCAGCGAATTGCAAGAAACAGTTCAGCAATGACCTAAGGTTATCCCAATATCAGATATCAGTATGTAGATTCTGATAGGTCATGTTAATCTTATCTCGATGTTCTATTCAGAAGATCCAGTAGAATACATAACAATTTCAGTTTTACTTTCGTATATATGGTCGCACTTTAACATTCGATTGATTATAGCGCTTCTCCGCGCCATTCGATTATGGAATAGCCAGCCCGACAACGTAGCTTCATTGTCCAACCCTGACACATTTCATCCCCAATCTGCTGCGGTGGATCAGCGATTGGAGTGTGTGCGCAGCTGGTGACTTAAAGGTCACGGGTTCTATCTCCACGACAGTCACGTTTCGCTGGAAGTGGAATGGCAGGGGCCCATGTAGTGTGCGATTTCAATGCACGTTAAAGTACACAAATGGTCTTACTTTCCGGAGCGTGACAATATGGTGTGCCTCTCAATTCTGTGGTGGTTCTGGCACGCAAAACCCCAGATGTTGCTACTGTGCGACCACATTACGCCGCTCATATGCAATTCATGCTCTTAATTACTCGCAGGAGGCGGACATATCGCCAGGCCCCTTCCTCATCTCGAACCCTCGGATACAAGTCGCCAACCCTTCGTTTCCGTGGGCCTACGAGAACATGATCATTTTCGCCGCCAAACCACTGCGCTTCACGACAAACGTGTTTGGCTTTGCGAACGCCTTCTCGGAAACGGTGTGGGCGGCCAGCGTTGCCACGCTCCTCCTGCTGTGGATCGTCCTCGCGGCCGTCCTGTCTAAGACGTTCCCGGCCAAAGCTGGCACGCGCACCGCCGGGCGAAGGGCAGTCGGCCGCGCGATGCGGCGCTGGCGCTGGTCACGGGCCCTTGGGGCACTTTTGAGACCACTTCTCTCTCAAGGTTTGCTTTGCCTCGCCATTCCCGTCCTTCGGTATAAATGAACGGCTAGGTTCTGTCGCTATGAGTCAACTACTTCCTTGAACTGTTTAGCAGTGGTTCTTTCTGCTTATGAGAGACAGAAAGGAGGAATATAGGAAAAGAAGGGAGATTTTGTTTCGTTCAGTTTGTTACCCTACGCATGCGGAGGGGAATAAGGGAGCTAATGAGATAGGGAAAGACACACATTTCACATTACGGGCCCACAGCACAGGTGGTTTCTCCTGTAAGAACTGTAAGACGGCTCGTGGGGCATGCTTTCCGAGCTGATCAGCTGCGAGGCCAGGCTCCCATAGTTTTTTTTCTTCAGTAAACTCCTGATAACCTAGTTTACTCAAGGAAGCTAAAATAAAGGGAGTAGCGTATGCCTTTACGAGGTGCCGAAATTTTCTCAGCTGTAACGACCTACTTTGCGAATTTCAGTACTTTAGAGGCGTCTATTCATGCACGGTCTATGCGAAATCGCGCGGTTGTGGAAAAATACTGATGGCGTGCCACGAAGAATTATTTTGCTCTTCGCGGGAAGGAGGAGGACGTGGAAGGGAGAACATTTGATTACTGCTGGTACAGATGAGTGAATTCTATTCTGTTGGACAGAGACATCGTAATTAAAACCATATATATATATATATACATATATATATATATATATATATATATATATATATATATATGTATATATATTTGATATGGCACAACGGGAGCGTTGTCAACAAGGATAAATATATTTATTTCCCAACAGTTTCGGCAGGGGTCCTTCCTTCATCAGGGGTAACTCTATAGTTCATCAGGGGATGAGCTCCCGAAACTGTTGGGAAATAAATATATTTATCCTTGTTGACAACGCTCCCGTTGTGCCATATCCAATCACGAAGACTAACTGGCCCATTGAATTATTACTCCCACAATACATATATATATATATATATATATATATATATATATATATATATATATATATATATATATATATATATATATGTGTGTGTATGTGTGTGTGTGTGTGTGTGTGTGTGTGTGTGTGTGTGTGTGTGTGTGTGGTGAACGAAGATCGGACGGTAGGATAGCTATAGATTTCCATTTTCCACACGGTGATTTAAGAAAACTATTGAGCTAAGAAATCGAACAACCAGCCTACAGTTTGAAGACATTCGCATAAAACGATAGCAATATTATCTATGGGAAACTATATTAATATTTTTTTACGAAGGAGCAACGCTCGAAAACCTGCAAACAACGCACACTTATCAGCTTTGTCTATGAAGCGACCACCCTCAGCTTCGAAATCACCACCACCAAACCCTAAAGCTTTATCAATAATGGCAGGATTATGTGTGCAAGACTCGCCGCGCTGTTTTTGAACGGCTTGATAGCTAAGATTCTGGAAGTTTCGTATAATTTTCTGAAAAAGTACACCTCATGGACGGAGAAAGAAAGTACAAACGACGACGCCTACTAGCGACTGAATGCTATCGAATACCCAGCTCCGAATTACATATCGCAAAAGAAAATAAAAGAAATAGATAAATATTCTAGGTTCACAAAATAGCACCAAAATACTGATATACAGGCTAGACAGCCAAAGGCCCAGTCCCCGTATTTTTGCGCTATGCTGCAATGCAACCGGTTAGCTCGATTTCCCTTACCACTGTATTCATTGTGGTACAGGCATTGCAAACTGACAGAATCCCAGCTTCACTTCATCCCCCTCCTCCGGTCTTGTCTCGTCCCAAAGGTCACTGTTGTTGTAGGTCCATAAAACATCAAACGATATCCCTATGTCGACTGACATGAGCCATGTGTAACCGATAACGAGAAGGAAAAACGTTACTATCCACAACTGCGCGCTAACAGGCAACACTTTTCTAGCCACGTTACCATAGCCATAAGTGACTCGCACAAAAATAATTGTTAAAAACTAAATTGATAGATGAATGAGGCATGTATTTATTGAACTCTTGAACGAACATTTTAATCTGAGAATTTAACGGGTGACGAGAACTTAATCAAGCGTCAAAAACGGAGCTTTTTTGGGGGGGGATCCCCTATTGTTATTGCATTGTCTGCAGTGAAATGGATATTCTTATTGATCTGCTTAAATAATAAATAATTGAATAATTGATTGATTGGTTGACTGACTAACTGGCTGATTGATTGATTGATTGTTTGATTGATTGATTGATTGACTAAGCAACCACCATGACGCTAGCAAGAAGACCTCAGCAGATACAGATACATGACATATCTACTAAGGTAATATGACTGAATGCACACCGTGTGATTCGTCTCTTTGTAGCGTTCGAGAGTTTCCCCGGCTCTACGCTACCGAGGTGCCTAATCTCCGTCTGGCTCTTGGCACTGATCGTGCTGCGCACCTCATTTCTCGGCGAGATGAAGGCGTCTCTGGTGGTCAGGAACGAAGTGCCCGGCATACGAAGTGTGGAGGACCTCGCCAAGATGGAGAGTGTCACGCCCATCGTCTTGAAGGAATCCGCGTTCTATACATACATCAAGGTATACCTGAAGCTTATTTCCGACGGGAGACGCAGTTATTTAGTACAATATTGATCAAGCAATATGTCTTTTCGTAAAGAAACACCTAAATTGCTAGGTTACGGCGATGCTATTGTGCACAGGCCCGCTAAGGGACCCCGCGTATCATGAAAGCACGCATGCTTGGGCATATTAAAAATTCCGGTTCACTTTTCCTTCCTTTTTGTGTGTTTGTATGCACACACTTAAAATGAACAAAAAAAACGCGGATACACTGTGCACTGACTGGAAGAAGAACAGGACCAGGTAAGCTGGGGTTCACTATACTAGTGAGAGCCCATTGACTATCAACATTTAGCCTATCAGAGCTTACTGAAATGGAGTGTCCACACAGTAAAAACTTACTCTCTACCACCCCTGGATGTCTTTCCATGCAACTGGTAATCATTTCGCAGGAATACCGCTGAAAGTCGAAGCTTCCACGAGCAGAGACCTTCAGCTGCGAGCTTATGCACCATACTGACAATAACGCAAGCTTTTTTCTATG
This sequence comes from Rhipicephalus microplus, assembly GCF_043290135.1. Taxonomy (NCBI): domain Eukaryota; kingdom Metazoa; phylum Arthropoda; class Arachnida; order Ixodida; family Ixodidae; genus Rhipicephalus; species Rhipicephalus microplus. The sequence continues at coordinate 252,801,672 of NC_134700.1, read as the reverse complement.
GTGCATTTATACATATCATCTTTATCCTAATTACTTCCTTAATTAGCTTTTTGAAATGTCACTTACGTGGAGAAGTTTTTTTTTTTGCCTAGAAAAGATTGCTTTTTATGTGTACCAATAGTTCCTTGTACGCAGGAGATGCCAACTGATGTGTTCAAGAAAGTAATGAAGAGAATAAAATCCAAGAAGGGTGAAATGGAAAAAGACTTAATGTTCGGCCTGCCGGTGCTCCGACGTATATTGAAGGTACAGCCTTTGCCTTCTGACGGGATTGGTCATTTTTAGATAATTGGGGATTGTTGCACTGATGTGGGCTTTTTTTTTTGCACAGTGAATGCAATGACACTTTATAAAACTCAACTATGTGTGTGGTACCTTCAGCTGTTAAAGTTGGTGTGCAGAAATATTTTTATTGTGTAATTAATAATAAATATTTTGCAGTGTACGCCTGCGTAAAAGCGTCCAGTTGGTATAACTGTGCGCTGGCCTTGTACGGGATAAAAACGCTTATCGCAAAAAAAAAATACAAGAAAGTAAAGGGGGGGGGGGGGAGTTGATTTTAAATGACAAAAAAATGAACTGGGAAAGGCAAACCTTGCAAGAACTTTCTGCAGCAAAGTGCGATACCTCAGCAGTAGTTCACAATGGAAGGGCTAAGAAGGTATTAAAAAGAGAGAGACGGTTAGAGATACGCGGACGGGGCCCCGATCGGCCAGCGTCGTCGAAGAGGGGGCATCGTGGACGGGACAACTATCTGCCACAAAATCCATCGAACGCCTCACAACAAAATAGCACGGTCATGTTTCCATTCACTATGCACGCGTATTGAACCGCAAGGACAAGCCGCTTTGTTGTCAAGGCAGTGTTAATGTTAGCGGCTGTAAACTCAGAGTTAGCCATGTAAGGACTCTCGTATTATAATAAATCATAATCAGCCGTTTGTATTAGCCAAACTTCCGCTTCCTGTAAGATTTAAACGAAGAACTATGGACAGAATAGAAAGCTTGCCTTTCTTACTTGGTGCCCTTTGCATGTTATCTAATCCGCGACAGAGCTGGAACGTGCCTGACATTTCGTGATTTGTGACAGGGTGAAGCGGCACTCTTTATGAGCGAGAGCGGTGTGGCGGCCCAAATGCGCGGACGGTGCGAAAAGCTGGTGCCGCTGGACGCCGAGTTCTACTACGCCCCCAGGCCGGTCACTCAGATGCCGTTGTCCATGTTCACGAGCAAGCGGCTGCACCCACCTCTTCGGTGGGCCATCGAAAAGATGTGAGTGACACTTTCCACGTTCCGGGTGCAAGAAAAGTGTTAAGACACGGATTGAGTAGGGGCACTCTACTATTTTTTTTTTTTCCTTTTTTGTAAACGCATCAAGCCTCTCAACGCGCTAGCTTGCACTAAGAAAAGTATTGACTTTAGCTTCACCAGAAAGACTTTCAAGGAGATGGTCGGCAATCTTATTTAAAATTGCTAATAGCGCAATAATATTATAGCGGGCTTTCAAATTCTATGTATTCGTCTCTCACGGTTATACTAGGTTATAGGGTACACCCAAGCAGTTTGCACTGTTGTACTCTCCGTTCCTCTTGATTGTAACTTTTACCAAATCGCCCCTGTGGTGTAGTGGTTATATGATGCTCAGCTGCTGGCCTCGATGGTCGTGGGTGCGATCCCGGTCGTGCTGGGGGCATGTAAATGGAGGCGGAATTTTCCGCTAGAGGCCCACGCAGTGTGCACGTTGAAGAACACGTCGGAACACGTTGAAGAACACCGGATGGTCAATCTTTCCGAAGCTCTCCACTAGGGCATTCCTCGTATTCACGTCGTGCTTTTTGGGGCGTAAAAATCTAGATATTATCATTTGCAACTTTGACCGTCTTTAATTTTTTTAACAGCTGTTGACGAGCTTTTCGCGTTGTGGATTATAGTTGCTGGCTGAGACAGAGCGGCTCATTAAAGAGAAAACAAAAAAACGGAATGGTGAAACGACACCCTTGATGCTCTAGTTGTCTATGCTGTAGCGAGAACTGCGCCCTCTGACAGCACTGTTCACGTGGCGCAGGATCAAGATATTCGTGGAGCGAGGCTTCATAGACAAGTTCTACCGAGACAGTCGACTCGAGATGCCTCCTTGTCGACGCCTAACGGCGCAGAGCCACAGCGGCAACAGCCCACAGCTCGACTCCCTGCAGGGAGTCTTCTTCACGCTGCTCGCTGGGCTGTCGATGGCATGCGCGGCTCTTCTGGCGGAAATACTTCGAAACCGGGCCGGAAGGCACGCGCTGACTGAGCGAGCACGATTTCAATAGCGTTAAACTCTGTCATACTCTAGCACAAAAGTGTCTTATACGGTGGGCTGCGTTCGGAATTTAACGACGCCATATTCTTAAATTCGCCGTCTTGTCAACACTAATTGGTCCAGAGGGCTGCTTCGGCCTCTCTGATTGGCTTAGAACTACCGCATTTCGGAATATGACAGCTTGGTAGAATTCGACTGTCCATATACAAATCCCCTGGTCTCCACTTAGACTTCCTTAATTCAACCGCAGTCTTCATTTTTGTTAAACCTCTTCCGGTATGCACTTCCGGTCTCTCAATTGCCTTTCTGTTTTCGCTTCCTGTGATCCCCTATAGTTGATGATCACCTAATAGACTAGCTCGTTGAAAAACGGTCACTTACATAGAGGGCATCGTGCATCATTAATGTGGTGGGAGTAACTACAAAAAAAGCACGTAGCGAAGTGCGAGAAACAGGCCCTGAGATGATAGTTTCGCCTCCCGTCGAGCATTAAACGAGGAAACTCCAGTCTGCTACACCGAATTCACCCGAGGATGTTGCATTCACTCACCGCTACGCACAGCTCATCCGCCGTGCGTACAACCCGGACTGTGAACGTGGCCAAGTGTGCGAGACGACGGCGCATATATTTCGCGATTGCTTACTTTACGTGTCGCAAAAAAAAAAAACAAAAAAAACGCTCGCGTCAAATGCTGGCAGGAATATGTGTGGGAACGCTTTATGAAAGTGGTATTTTATCAGCAATGTGTGATCAGACGAGATAAAAACCGCAATCAGGGCTGTGATGGGTTTTCTAAAGAGTACAGGACTGGGCGCTAAACTCTAGCGAAGCCACGGTTGCTGCGCTGTTATTGTATGTACACATAACTTGTTTTGGTCCCCATTGTCACCCTCCATCACTTCTTTTTTTTTTCCTGATCCTCCTTTTTTTGTGCAGAGTAGCAGGCTAAAGCATAGGTCAGTGAAATCTCTCGTGAGTCGGCACACTCGGACCGGTTCACACTCAGAAAAGATCGTTAGTCTGAGTAAAGTGAGTCGGGGTCAGAGGGAGTTCGGCTCAGGAAAATTTTTGTGAGTCTGAGTCCGAGCAAGTCCAAAGCTCAGAATATATTTCATGAATGAGTTCGAGTGAATGCCACAAGTTTTGCCGACCTATGGGCGAGAAAGAACCAACTCAGGCCAACGTCTTTGCCTTCTATTAAATCATCTCTTTCTTTACATATACGTAATAAGTGCGACTCTTCGTGACTTCGTTACCAAAAACAATGCGTACCAACTAAGCTGACGAGTCCTAGCATGCTCTAGCATAAAATTATCGTAAGACATGCACTTTTTTTCTAAAGTTGTGTTTTTATTTGCTACAAGAAACTCAGTATTTGTGGAAAGAAAAAAAATGGGCATGGTTTGGCGAACCTACATTTTTTGTATGCTTGCCGGAAAGAAAACAGTAATATGGCGTTCTGTATAGTCGTTTCACGCAGTTGTGTTTCTTCTAAGCGCAATAGGATTTCACTAGACACATGCTTTCATCAACTGTCGATTAACTGTGGCTATTGGTTTCCAAAATAAACGTAAAATTCTACTGTACAGAAATAAAACCGTAATCGTGCTTCTGCCGCGACATCTATTTATTCACAGCCACGAACTATCACGAATCGTCAGTGCCCTCACTGACGCAGAAGACCCAGGTTTTTGGCCCACCTGTTTTAAGAACCTTAAGTAATTCGTTAAGCAACTGCAGTAATCCCTCTGACTCCACATTCCGCTTCGACAATCACATGCAGAGACAACTGCCGAATGGCTGTCTGTGGCTTGCATTATTTTTCCCTTTGTTTTTTCTAGAAGTATTGGAAGGACTTACCAGTGCAACCTAATGACGTGACAGCAGCGAAGAAGGGATCGATCATGATCTTTCTTTGCTGTCCTCGCTATGTATACATCACATTGCAACAGCTTTAGGAAGCCATGATGAAACACCGGCATGGCCGGACACTCTGACAGACACTCTTACCATGTAATTGCCGCCTTATAGGGAATCAGGCTCAATTTATTCGAACAGAAAATTGCTCATGTTCTACTCAACTCCTTCAGTTCTAGTTCAGCTATATTCTAGCACTTTCACAGTACTTTATGTTTTTAATGTAGGCATGCTTTCTGTATTTCTCTCTCTCTCTCTCTCTCTCTCTCTCGATGCTTTTTTTCTTTTTCGTACATATTTGTCTCTCTTTATGCCTTCCCCAACGCATTGTTGCGAACTCGACATTTATATTCATGTGAGCCTCCTCACCTTTCGTTTCTCTATTATATCAATATTTCTGTGTATCCTGTCTTCTCTATAGAACTTGGTCTAGCGTGTGACCGAGTCCCACATGTTTTATGTCTTTTCGATGCTATCTGAGAAGTCGCCATGACCACAAACACGTCGCCATCTGCCGAGAAGAAGCGACGATGACATCGATTTGTTGCGCTCGAGTTTGCACAGCGGCTGGTAGGTGTCGCACTTCGAGAGCTTCATTATTCAGTTCTTTACGTAAAATAAACTGAAAGACACTGTATGAGTGTGATGCACGGGTAGCTGAAGAAGGTGCCTAATTGGTTTTCAAATAGTCATAGCTTGAACGTATCGTCACTTTCATGTAAAAAAAATGCTCACAATTGCACTAATAGTGTCTTGTCAACTATTTCCTTTATACCTTCCTTAACGTCTGTAGGTTTTTATTAGGTTTTGTCCAACAAATACTTCACAAATTTGTGAGATGTTAGGTAGACACGAGCTGACTGAAAAAATGTACAGCCCGTGCCTCGCTGCATGCCACAACTCCTACGTGATAGCTGCAGAAATGCGAATTTGTTAAGGCGAAAGCCCTCATTAGGAGGGTCACGGGGTGAAAAAAAAAGGTGTTTGGAGTACAAATCAAAACACGCATATTCACTCAAAGACAACTCCACGCCCCTTAGCATCAGCCCCGCTACAATGGTCTGGTGGCTAACGTACTCGGCTGCTGACCCGCAGGTCGCGGGATCGAGTCCCGGCTGCGGCGGCTGCATTTCCGATGGAGGCGGAAATGTTGTAGGCCCGTGTGCTCAGATTTGGGTGCACGTTAAAGAACCCCAGGTGGTCGAAATTTCCGGAGCCCTCCACTACGGCGTCTCTCATAATCATATGGTGGTTTTGGGACGTTAAACCCCACAAATCAATCAAATCGAGTGACTTTCGATTTGTCTTTGCGAAAGCATGAAACTGAGGCAATAGAGAAAAAGGCCACTGAGAGATTCTGCAGAGAGGCACCAGCTGCTTGTAAAGTATTTAAAAAAAACGGTGTTCACGTGACTCGGCTTACTGATGCTTAGAGCTGCGAAAGCCATTCAACAGCAAGTTAAAGCATGTTTTTGAAAAAAAATATGGCAATTTAAGTAAACTATTAGGGTGGTGAGTGATTAGCAGAAGCTAATTATTTTCAGCCAACTGGGAAAATTAGAGTGAAAATAGTCAAATTTGGATAGTATAGTATAAGTATGGACAAGATAGTTGAGGATATGAATATGGATGAGGAGTATGGATGGGACAGTCGAGGTAGTGGAGGAGTTCTACAGAGATCTGTACAGCAACCGAAACAATCACGATGATAACGTATGAAGCAGTAATGGCCCCGAGAAATTGGACATTACAGCAGCTAAAGACAGGAATGCGAAATTAAGGCAAAAAAAATTACTGTACTACGCAGACCGCTTCTGAGAACTGAATTTATTGAAAAAAAAAACAGATATGGGGTGGGGTGACATACAAAGGAGAGGGCACTGAAGGTAAACCGCGCACGATCATACAGGGGGACTACCTATGCAGTATAACACGTGCATCTATCAAACTCAATGCATAATTTTTTCACACTAGTGTTATAACTTTTTTTTGACGCAGGCACAAAGCAGGGAATACGTTAATATTGTTGTTAGATGTGCTTTGTCTGTGAAGTCCAGTTTTTTTTGTCACACTTTGCAGTGCTGCCATTACCTTACCATTACAATCTTCCAACAACCCCCCCCCCCCCCCCCTCTGCTTCTCTCGACATTCCAGCACTAACGACAGGGCAAGTAAAAGGAAGCCCTAGAATGCAAAAAGAGGCAAATCCTCTGGTGAGGATCATGTGACATCAGACCACTTGAAAGACGATTGAAAGTTTGTGTAAGAAAAATTGACCACCCTGTATTCGAAGTGTCTCTTGACGGGAAGAATACCAGAATCTTGGAAGAGTGCCAAAATCATCTGAATTTATTAAAAAATGTGACGTCAAGGACTTGAAAAATTACAGGTCGATCAACTTACTGTCCGTTATCTACATGCTATTTACAAAAATAACCGGTGATGGAATTACGATGACATTAGAGTTCTACCAACCAAAAGACCAAGAAGGATTTCGTACAGACTACTGAATGATATAGACCATATCCATACTATCAATTAGGCAATGGAGAAATGCATGGCATACAACCAAGATAGCATTGATATATTTTACTAGAATGCCCTTGATTCGGTATTTATATCAGACGTCGTGCATGCTACGGAATAAGAACATCAACGATGCTTATATAAGCATACTAGAAAAAAATCTACAGTGGATCCACCGCTACTATAGTCCTCCATAGTGAAAGCGACAGTATCCAAGTAAAAAAGGGTGTAAGGCAGGGAGGTACCATCTCTCGAATGCTATTCGCCGCGTGTTTACAGGAGGTTTTGAGGGCCCTGGATTGGGAAGTCTTAGGGGTAAGAGTTAATAAAGAGTATCTTAGTGACCTGCGATTCGCGGATGAAATTGTATTGACGAGTAATTTATGGGAGAAATCGCAACTCATGGTTATTGAACAGGACGCGGAAAGCATAAAAGTAGGTCTGAAAATTAATAAGCATAAAACTGAAGTAATGTGTAAGTCTCGGCACAGAAGAGCGTTTTGCGATAGGTGGCGGGACACTGGAAGTTGCAAAGGAATACGTCTGCCTAGGACAGGTAGTAACCACGTAGCTGTACCATAAAAATATAACAACTAAAAAAATTAAATATCGGGTGGTTCACATTCGGCAAACATTCGGAAATCACGAATAGTAATCTACGACTAACCAGCACGAGGAAGGTATATAACAGCTGCATCTTGCCGGTACTTACCTAAGGAGAAGAAACATGGAGGCCTACAAAGAGGATGCAGTTTGAATTGAGGACGACGCATCGAGCGGTGAAAAGGAAGTTGAAAGGTGTAACCTTCGAAGACAAGAATAAATCAGAGTGGGACAGGGAACAAAAGGGTTTAGGATATAATAATAATAATAATAATAATAATAATAATAATAATAATAATAATAATAATAATAATAATAATAATAATAATAATAATAATAATAATAATAATTTTGAACATGTTACATGTCATGTTGGTTATTTATATCATAGTTAAATTCAAGGAGACGAAATGGACAAGGGCAGCAGGGCGCGTGTTGCGTAGGCGGGATATCCACTAGTCATTAAGGGTATCTGACTGGATTCCCAGAGAAGGCACACGCGCGAAGCGGAGACAGAAAGTTAGGTGGGCAGATGAGATTAGGAAGTTTGCGGGTATAACGTGGCAGTAGAAATCGCAGGACCGGGTTGATTGGTGCAACATCAAAGAGGCATTTGCCCTGCAGTGGACGTAGTCAGGACGATAATATAAATAGCGATATTTAGATGTCTAATAAGAAATTAAACGAAATAGGTATTATCCTAATTAGTGAGTCTCATTCAGTAAATTTTAATTATTGAGAGCTGTGTGATAGTCAATTAGGGGAGCGTTGGACGTCGTAAAGTGCACGGTTATGTGGCGACATTGCGTAGGTTTCGCTTTCGAGCCACCTTAGGGGAATGTACAGACGACATCGAGTTATATACAGTGACTTCACAGTGGGTCATATTGCATGCCTGTGCCAACAGCGAAGAAGACTACAACACTACAGGAAGGTAGGGTTTCATACAGCTTTTCTGCGATACACTGAAAAAGCGGTAGAAACACTGGCAATCGAAATGCTGTTGCCAAAACAAAAACATCTAGACAAAAAAGCTATTTATTTATTTATTTATTTATTTATTTATTTATTTATTTATTTATTTATTTATTTATTTATTTATTTATTTATTTATTTATTTATTTATTTATTTACTTATCAGCGATGTGGTAAGGAGAGCGGCAAAATATTTGACTGAAATTCACAGATACTCTAACGAACGGAATGTTAATGCGATACAATAGAGCAATTAATTTATTAAAATATAAAACATGACATACAATCAAACATGAAAATGCGTAAGCGACGCACTGGGATCGTTCAAAGTTATTGTATATGGCCCATGGCATTGACCACTCGCGCATGTGAATGAGTGACAAAGCGGTGTACGTTTATATGCAAGGTTTATTAATTAAACACAGTATGTTGTGCTGAGTTCCGAAAGTCGCTTTGCCTTCATTATTGCTGCTTTGTGGTATTTAATCTAGCCTGAAGTTGACAAAAACGAGGTCTGCAAAAGTTGCCCTGGTGGTAGTTGGTTGTTTCCAGTCATACGAAATGCAAGGTAGACCATATAGATACGTCAAGTACTGCACAAGCCAGTCGTTGTCCGCGATCATCGTCCTCGTCATCTTCATTGTTATCAGCGTCATCATCATCACGGTTACGGTGCACGCTAATTCCGCAAACGGACAAACAGAGCTTCACCCTCAAAAATTGGCCCCGAATCTGCGTCCTTCGCTGCAGATGTCGAAAAACGATAGTCTTCTGCTGCACTACGTGAGTCCTGGCCTCATGCACGTGAGACGTGGCACTGCGTCAGATATAGACACCGTCTGGCAGTGGCGTCGGGAAACATGCGCTTGCAAGTGCAGAACCCAGACAGAGGGCATTTTCGTTCATAGCGTCGCATTTTCAGCGCAGTCTAAGAAACACTGGGGGTTTTATAATTGCGTATCCAAGTCTTATGTTGTATAGAAACACACCGTATAATACTTACATATTTATGTTGCGCCTCAATTATGCTTAACATTTGCTTTTTGATCGACAAGGTTCACAAGTATGAACGCAGCCACCAGCTCAACATGGCTGGCCGTTCAGCAAGTGCTCAAACTTTGGTCGCGTGGCTGGATGGCGTGACAGACAGACAGACAGACGGACGGACGGACCATAATTTTTGCGTTCATTATCTCAAAAAAAACTTTAAAGTTGCTTTGGAGCGTGCACTATACAGGTACAGTTTGATTGCTGCTGAACTCTAAAAGCGATGTAACAGTTCTCAAAGGTGGACGAAACTGGCACTCTTTTGGAAATAAACAGAAGCTGTCGACGCAGGGCTTCTTGAGATGCTGAGCTAACATGGGGACGTCCTCTTCGGTATGCCACATTAACTGCAACAGAAAGACGGCTAAAGCGTGGCCTCCTGGATCTGCTCCGAGAACGGTACCCCCACGAGTTAGTGACGGAGGCCATGGTTGAACAGACGCTTTTTAATGCCGTGCTTGACTCTTTTTCGTTATTCCAGATGTCGCAATCTGGCTGCAGAACTTTCAGCTCCGCTTCCGGAGTCCTCCACTACGGCGTCTCTCATAATTGTGTGGTGATTTTAGGACGTTAAACCCCACACATCATCGTGAACTTTCAGCTCTCACATGCTTCTTGACGTATGCATGCGGGCCCGTAATCGCCAGGTACTGCACCAGGGTGGCCAGTTGTTCTCTAGTGAAGATCGACAGCCACCATAGTGATCCATAAAAAAAGCGATAGAATACGAATCAAGAAGGGTGTAAGGCAGGGGGATAAAATCTCCCCAGCGCTATTTACCGCGTGCTTACATGAGGCTTTCAGAGGTCTATAATGGGAAGAAATATGGATAAGATTTAGTGGAGAGTACCTTAGTAACCTGCGCTTCGCCGATGACATTGCATTGCTGAATAACTCGGGGGACGCATTACAACTCATGATTACGGAGTTATAGACAAGGAGAGTGGGAAGGTCAGTCTTAAAATAATCTGCATAAAACTAATCTGCAGCTGCATCTTTTCGGCACTTACCCACGCAAAAGAAACTTGGAGACTTATTAAGAGGGTTTAGCTTAAATTGAGGACGACGCAATGAGCGATGGAAAGGAAAATGATAGGTGTAACCTTAAGAGACAAGAAGAGAGCAGAGTGGATCAGGGAACTAACCGGGGTTAATGATATTATAGTTGAAATCAAGAAGAGGAAATGTACATGGGCGGGGCAGGTAGCGCGTAGGTAGGATAACGGCTGGTCATTAAGGGTAACAGACAATTCCCAGAGAAGGCAAGTGGATTAGGGGGAGACAGAAAGTTAGGTGGGCAGATGAGATTAAGAAGTTTGCGCGTATAAAGTGGCAGCAGCAAGCACAGTACCGAGTTAACTGGCGGAACATGGGAGGGGCCTTTGTCCTGCAATGGACGTAGTCAGGATGATTATGATAAGGATGATGATGATGATGAAGCTTGAACAACTTCAGTTGCAGCCTTGAAAAGATGAGTCCGCTTGTCGAAACATCGGGGCCAACACACCCCCTATTATTGAATACATCAATCTTCGTCACATAAACAGAGCTTAACACATCTTTCGCAGTTCGGATCAGTGAGCGGCGGGAAGCATCCGCTGGAGAAATGCGCGGGCCCCCCCTCCCAACCCCAGAAAAAAAAACGATGACGACACAAGTTTTCATAGCCACGCTTACGTAAAGTACGTGAAAATGTGTAAGGATCCGACGTTTCGGAATCGACGTGGTTCCTTCTTCAGGGGGCACTGTGGCGACGTTGCAGCGGTGTCTTGAAGGCACCAGACGGACATCTGTCGAACATTTACACGCAAGCGTTTATTTTGCGTATTGTAAAGCTCCTGCAGCAAGAACCATGAAAAAAAAAGCGCCATCGACAATAATCTCGGTCCTTTCTAACCACGAAGTTTTAACGTCGTCTAAAACCTCTGCAGCTGCCCTTTAGGGTACCCACGGCTCCCAGAACTGGAAAAAAAAAAAGCCAGCAATTATGATACGTAAATGACCGCTGTTACGGCGCGATAGTTACGGGGCTCGGCTGCAGACTTAAAGACCTGGGTTTGATTGTGACCAGGCTGGTCGCGTTTCGTAATCATCGTTATCATCGTTATCGTCAGCCTGACTACACCCACTGCAGAACAAGCACCGTTCTACTGTTCCGCCAATCAGAGTGGTCGTGTGCTTGCAGAGGCCGTGTTGTACCCTAAAGCTCCTTAATCTCAAGGATTGAATCAAAGGAAAAAAAAAGAGGGCAGAAAGGGTCAGAGAGCAAGCTGTTGTTAGGGATATCTTAATCAAAACGAAGTAAGGCATGCACGTGTACACAAGATAACCGCTGATAACCAAGAGTAACAGACGGGATTCAAAGAGAAGGCAAACGCGCGAAGGGGAAGTTAGGGGGACATTTCGTAATTGCCCAGACTTAAGCCAGCACCATTGCGAAATGCGACCATTAAGGCGGCCGTAATGGTCCGACCTCTAATGTATATTCATAGCTTAAAGTATCCAGCGGCGCAAGCGTAACATAACTCATCACTTTTTCTTGCAGAAAATGTTTATCGTGCATTGGGAAAGTATCGTAATAACTATATCCCAACGTTATAGCCTGTACTGAATCGGGTAATAAAATTGTTCTCACTGCGTTTTGTTTTTTTAGTCTTAATTTGCTATTCTGCAGAAGGTTTCACGCGTGACTTGGTAACGCATGAAATGTCATTGCGAGACAAGAATTTTACAATGCCCAGTCCACCCGCACAGCAACAATAGTATTGCCAGCTGTGATGTATTTACTAATTTTCAAGGTATTTTGGAAATTTCTCGGGCAGCGTGGGGTGGTAGGCTGGTAATAGGATTTTCTTATAAGGCGTAGGGTAATTTCAACTTTTTGCTCGTCATCTATCAGCCAGATTATGTAGACGATTGACGCGACATCTCTGAGGGTAATCTTTTTAAAGAGAAACGAAAACTGAACCTTTCTTCTAATAAAACTGGATCAACTGGCAGTCTCTTAATTTGCATGTTGTGCGGCAAAGACGAATGATTACACGTCATACATTCCTGTTCTAGCATTGGTGAGTGGCTTTTCTCCTTCTCCGTCGTCACTTTTTCGTTAGTTGACTTTATTTTTAATTCGCGATGGCGGTTGGTTTCAGTTATTAGGACAAAAACCTTACATGCGTCATCAGTCATCAATGATTAATGTGACTGTCGGCGTTAGTACGAGTGACGCAAAAAAAAATTATAATATAACGACATGGCCTCGTGAAGTCATGGAAATGTTACAGATCACCAAGTTTGCGATGTTCCCTGCCATGGTGGTCTAGTGGCTAAGGTACTCGGATGCTCACCCGCAGGTCACGGGATCGAATCCCGGCTGTGGCGGCTGCATTTCCGATGGAAGCGGAAATGTTGTAGGCCCGTGTGCTCAGATTTGGGTGAACGTTAAAGAACCCCAGGTGGTCAAAATTTCTGGAGCCCTCCACGACAGCGTCGCTCATAATCATATGGTGGTTTTGGGACGTTAAACTCCACATATCCATCAATCAATCAATCAATCAATCAAAGTTTGTGACGCAATCAATAAATCAGAGTGACGTGCATGTCCCATCACGGAGCGACATCGATTTGTGATGTCATCACGTGACACCCTCACTTGCTCATGAGAGGGCCGACCCCGGAACCACGGCATGTGCAGCTTCCAATCCAAAAAATTTGGTAACTGTCCGTATCTTCTGATGGTGGGAGGATCAGTACGATCGAATAACAATTAAAAAACGAAGGCGGTTTTCACTTTCGAGTTCTTAGGCCAACGCATGTTGGTCTAAGAACATCAGGATTGATTGATTGATATGTAGGGTTTAACGTCCCAAAACCACCATGTGATTATGAGACACGCTGTCGTGGAGGGCTACGGAAATTTCGACTACCTGGGGCCCTTTAACGTGCGCCCAAATCTAAGCACACCGGGTCTACATCATTTCCGCCTCCATCGAAAATGCAGCCGCCGCAGCCAGGATTCGATCCCGCGACCTGCATGCGGGTCAGCAGCCGAGTACCACACATCAGGATTCCTTCTGCAAGCTTTTTTAATGATTTTTGGGCTTGCCATAGGGTAGTAAATAATAATAATAATAATAATAATAATAATAATAATAATAATAATAATAATAATAATAATAATAATAATAATAATAATAATAATAATAATAATAATAATAATAATAATAATAATAATATCATCATCATCCGCGTGGCAAAGCAAGAAGGTCTTTACCGTAGCTTGTGAAGCCTTCCTGGGCCACGTCTCTGGAAAAAAAGATATTGATTAGAAATGTTGTACGTGAGGATCGCCTTATGTCCGAATAATTTCGGGATTTATTGAGCGGCTAAAGTGCACCCTTAACATGCAGCAGAAGAGAAAACTTGCCTTCTCCATTGCTTCATAGCAACGGCACTATTTTGGGAACGAACCGACTCCCCGTTTTTTTTTTTATTATCATCGCTAAATAATCCTCGACTCGCGAGCACGTTCGAAGTAGGTCACAGCGTTACGCCGCATAGGAAAATATAGGATCTAATTTATCCGATGGAGGACAAGGTCGTGATAAAAAGTCGTTGAAGAGAACCAATTGAAGATGGTAATGCACCGTAAACGTCTGGTTCTTTCGAACAAATCCGAAAATCTCCATTCGCGGGAAAGGTGGGCGGAATTTGGGTGACAACCTAAATAAAGACTGACACTCGATCAGGCTGTCCATGAGCGGTAAGCACGAAACGCTCACTCTCTGAAAATGAGACAGAGTGAAAGTACAGGGTACGACGCAAGCAAACATAGCTGACAGTGTGGATACATTTTTTTTGTTTGATTTAGACAGCTTAGCCAACGACGGACGTGAGTTAAGGTGGTTCGCATTCCAAAGAAGAGACACATTTCTGAAGCAATCTGTTCACAGAAGCTTCTTACGTCTTCTAACACCTTTGACGTTAAAGAAAAAGGAAACCTGTTGCCTCTACTTGGAAGGCAGTTTCATGTACGTTGGCGGACATGGAAAGCGTAGCGTTTTGTGATATCTTCTTTTAATTCATTTTTCATGCAAAGTGGGTGTGAGCTTTTCGTTGAGAATGACAGCGGCAACGAAAAATCCACGCCTTACACGTTGCCCACATATGACTAGCCCTACCGAAGCCTCGTCTTTTGAGCACTTCGCAAGATATGTATTAAAGTATTGACTCATCAGCACCAGTTATGACAGCGAAATTGTCTAATACCTGTGTCACACGGGCGCGCAAAAAGTTTTTTAAGTAAGCGGTCTTTTACGAAGTTGAAAGACTTTTAACCAACGGCGCAGACACACGGCAGCAACGCTCTCCTTTTAGTGTTTTCGTTCGAAGACGCTAGCGAAAGCGTGGCACTAGCAGTTAAAAGAGAAGTAATGAAAATTAAACGATGTATCACGATGTACAAATTAAAGACTCGTTGCACTACTCGCTTCTTCAAATAAATTTAAGAATAAGAGATGAAGAAACATTTGTGCAAAATGGCGCGGTGCGAGACCAAGCGTCCCCACGTGATATTGCCGACGCGTTGTAGCTGCTTACGAAAGTAGAAAAGGAAATAACCATTAAAAGAGTTCATTACACCTTCTGCAGAATATCAAATTTGTTTTTGCAAAGAGTTTTGGTGACAGAAAAATAAGCATTCGCTCTTTTTTCCCCACCACTCGAAAATAGCTGGCGCCCACTGGTTTCGAGGCTACTCATTCGGAGCCGTAAAAGAGATCGACGAACTCCGTTTACGAAAAAGACTGCTTCTGAAAAGGAGTTTGCTCTGTGCCGTGTGTCTGCTGTCAGGAACTCCTTTTCAGAAAAAGACCGCTTACTTAAAAGACCTTTAAGTGCCCGTGTGACAGGGGTATGAGGAAGCCGTAATTTGTCTGTCTAAAACAGAGGCCACCATGAATCAGCACGTGCTAGTCTCTACATCTGCGTCCTCTTCTGCGTCCCTCCCAGAACAATCCTCCGGCGTTGCCGGTATTATAACAATGTTGCGTAAGAGAAGAGTAGCTATTTATTATTGCCACATTACGGCAAAAACACATGAGGACAAAAATTATCCCGGGTATGGCACCTGCTTTCTAGCTCAAATAAGTACTTAGACTACAAAAATTTTAAAGCCACACAACATCATATATAAACATCATATACGAATACCGCCATCCAGCTGACAGTCCAAGAACAAAAACTAGAGGTGGACACCATACAGGAGACGCACAACCCACGCCTTAAGGAGCTTAGCCCCTAAAAGATGATGATGTTGGAAATGAGCACGCTGTTTTCCTTTCTGTCAATCTTAAGCTTGAACTTAAAGTGATCGTTGAAAACTAAGGGGCGTCCAATTAAATTTCGACGTAATAACGGCTCCTTTCTTTCATTCTTGAATGTGTCTGAACCAGACGCCCCCCCCCCCCCCCTTTCTTTTGATTCCAGCGAACTAAACCCCCGTCAAAACACGTACGTTTCTGACAAATATCCAGGGCCAGTATTGATTAAGAGCTTTCCAATTTGCATACTTAGAGGAGACAATGATGTACACCAAAAAAATTAAGCTTCTTTAGTATGCCGCAACTTCGTGTGGCAACAGCTACCAAGCCCTAACGGTTTCTTTACATGCAGCTGCTACGCCTATTATTTTATTTCTTTAAATTCTGACTTATGGCAAAGAATCAATCTGTTTAAGACCCACCTTCATCATCTTCATAAGAACACTAAAGTAAGCTAAAAGTTGATCTGTTTGGATATATCTTCTCGGAAATAGTGCTAAGCAGGAGGTGAAAATAGAGTGACTCAACAACATTCTACATTCTAAACACAGTTGATCGGCTGGTTTTATCGGATTTGACTACCCTGTCTTAAACTTTTGTTCTAGCCTCGGAATGAGGGAGTACGCATCATATATATATATATATATATATATATATATATATATATATATATATATATATATATATATATATATATATATATATATATATATATATATATATATATATAGGCAGGCATGGTGGCGAAAATGGCCGTAGCGTTGCAATAAGTCAAGTAGATCCTCCAAGAGAACGGTAACAACGGAAGTGTTTAATTCGACAGTTTCGGCCAGAGTCTGGCCTTCATCAGGAGTCATGGTACATTCTGTTTGCGCTCACATTTATAGTATTTTGGGTAAAAAATGAGAGGGAAGGAACGAAAAAAAACAGAAAGAAAGAAAGAGTTTGAAAAACGAGAGAGGAAAGGATATCCAGAAAGTTCCAGGTTCCACTGTGCTTCGCGAGTGGCGTCGTCAGTGTGTATTTTCTTAGTATTGCGTTCAGTGCAGTTTGGTGGCGGTCCCTTTATTGTAGACGGGGCCTGGCTAAGGTAAGGGCTTGCGTGTCGCGAAAAATGCTTTTTTTATTATTATTTTTTATTTTTTATTTTTTAAAGACCGTCACTAATTCGGCGTCGGGGACAGCGTTCCGAGGCTCCAGGAAGTCGGCGCGGGAGAAAATGTTTCTTAAGGCGCTGTCTGTCGTTTTGAATGCTATTTTGCTCTGCGAATCCGCGTTTGGGGGTTTTAATTGTGTATGGGGTGGCCCTTCTATATGTCGGGCTTTGTTGTCGAAATGCGGGAAGGGTTTCCAAACTGCGAGAAAGGACGTTTGAAGTGATTGCTATTTTGTACTGGGAAACCGCGTTCGGGGCGTTTAGTTGTGTATGTGGATGTCGGGCTTTGTTGCCAAAATCGGGGAAGGGTTGCCAAAAGGCGAGAAGGGGCGTTTGAAGTGATTGCATTTTGTTCTGGGAATCCACGTTCGGGGCTTTTAGTTGTGCATGCGGTGACCCTTCGACAAGTCGGGCTTACAACTATTGTTCGGTTATTCAGAGAAATAGAAATAGACGACAGTGGTTCACTGAAACACGCAAAGATATTTGTAGTTGTCCAGTCCTCGTCGCCGCCACAGTGCCGCGAAATCTTGAACTGTTATGATTACAATTATAAACTTACATATACACACATACACCCCCATACATATGCGCATATGCATAAGTACATATACACATATAAATGCATATGTATATATTATAGTGCTTTGATTGCTGCAAGTGTACCCGGACTTTCATTTATGCCTTTTTCGAGGGTGTTAAATCGGTGTATGAGGTATGATTCACGTTGTTCACGTTCCCGGTTTGATTTAAATCCTGTTTCTAAAAGTGTGACTGACAATTTGTCGAAGGAGTGGCCGGGAAGGTTAAGGTGTTTTGATAGAGGTAGATTCGGCGCTGATTTCGCGTGGGCTCTGTGATTATTGAAACGAATCCTAAAGGGTGTTTCCGTTTGTCCGATGTATTGCATGCCGCACACGTTGCATTCAAGTAGATATACCACATTAGGGGAATCGCATGTTAGATTTCCTCGTATGTTAATTGAAAAGTTGGATTGTGTGCTGCTTGCCTTGCTTGTATCTCGCATCGCTTTGCATACAAAACATCGAGGCTTCAGACAAGGTCGGCATGAACTGTCGGAAGTTGAAGTATTGATTTGGGAGTTTACAAGTGTGTCTTTGAGGTTGCGTGTTCGTCGGTAAACGACGCCAGGAGCCGATGGGAATGCACGTTTTAGACGTTCACTTTGTTCCAGTATGTTGTAATGTCGTTTAAGGATTTTGTTAACGTTGGGGAAATTCGTGCTGTATGTTAAACATAGGTGTGTCTGTTGCAGGTTGTGTTGTGGTGGCCGCTTCATCAGAAGGTCATCACGCTGAAGTTTTCTAGCTTTTTGAATAGCGTCATCAATTACATGTGGAGGATATTTCTGTTTTTCGAGCACGAGTTTAAGCTTTTGTGAGCTCGCGTGGAAGTCAGTGTCTTTTGAGCAAATTCGCTTAAAACGGTGGGCCTGGCCGTATGGAATGCTGTTTTTACAATGGCGTGGATGATCACTTTGGTAATGGAGGTACTGTTGTCGATCTGTTGGTTTGCGGTAGAGGGTTGTGGAAAGTTTATCATCTTCTATTATTATGGTAACGTCAAGGAAATTTACGGTTACTTGTGAGTAGGTGTGTGTGAAGTGTATGTTTGGATGCACAGTATTGTAAGTATCGATAAAGTTTAGCAGTTCATCCTCGCTGTGAGTCCAAATAAGAAAAATATCGTCAATGTACCGCCTGTATAGGAGTGGTTTCAAGGGAGTTTGGGACAAAAATTCGGTTTCTAGTTCTCCCATAAAAATGTTAGCATAGTTTGGTGCGAGTTTGGTACCCATGGCGGTGCCGCTGATTTGTCGAAAGTACTCTTGGTTGAACTCGAATGAGTTCAGTTCTAATACAAGTCTTGTGAGGCTTGCGATGGCAGAGAAATCTGGGGTGTCAGGTTGTCTATGGTTTGTGTATGTGTTTTTTAATGCCGCTATGCCATCATCGTGGGGAATATTTGTATAAAGTGAAGACACATCAAGGGTAACTAAGTATGAGTGTTTCGGAATGCGCAGGTCTGCAATATCTCGAAGAAAATGTGAGGTGTCTTTTACGTACGACCCGAGAGTGCACGGAATGTGGCCTATTAATTTGTCTACGTACCCTGATATGGGCTCGGTTACTGTGCCTATACCTGAAATGATTGGTCGGCCTGGATTACCGGGTTTATGAATTTTTGGGAGTATGTAGAAGCGCCCTGGACGAGGGTGTACTGGCCGCATTAATTTGTGCTCACTGCGTGTTATTCTTCCCTCGTCCAACAGCTTCTTCAGTTCTGTTGCTACAATACGCGTGTATTTCTCTGTCGGGTCCCCTGGGAGGCGTTCGTAGAATTTTAAGTCGTTTAGTTGACGGTATGCTTCTTGTAGGTAGTCGGTTGTATTTAGGACTACAATTGCCCCTCCTTTGTCAGCGGGCTTTATTATTATATCAGTCCTAGATGTTAGGTTTTGCATACTCTTTTTCTCGGATTTTGTCATGTTTTCCCGCTTTCCCTTCTGTCTGTGATACTCCTGTAATATATCTTTCTGGACCGCGTTAATATATAAGTCCAGACACTTGTCTCGATGACTATTTGGTGTCCAATCGCTTGTTTGGTGGCGGGGAGTCTTTGGAATGTTAGACGGCTTGTCCAAGAAATATTCGTGCAGCCTCAATTTTCTAGCGAAGTTGTCGAGGTCTCGGAGTAAGTGAAACTCATCGAAAGATTTTCTAGTTGGGCAGAAGTTTAGTCCTTTAGATAATAGTTTTACTTCATCAGTTGACAAACTCGTGTCTGATAGGTTTATAATCGCAGCGTCGTAGTGAGTGTTGATAGGTGTTTTCTTGTTTGTGCCGTGAGTTTCCTCGTGGGTGAATGTGTTGTAGTCATACAGTGTAGCGTCTGGTAGTGTGGGGTTGGAAACATTGTCTCTTTTAAGTTTCTGTATTTTAGTTTTCTTGACCTCTTGGTATTTATTCTGTTCGAACTCTGTTAGTAGGGTGATTTCCTCGTTTGATAAGTGGTTGTTGTCGCGCAGAATGGCGTTGGTCATGTTGGTCAGTTTCTTTACTTGTTTTTCACTGTGGTTGATTGCAATTTCTGTTAGCTTGAGTGATGCTTCTAGAAGGACGTTTTGCCATGCGGCCTGGTTGTTTTCGTCGAGATTTGTGGCGGCAGGGGTGATGGAGAGTGTCATTCCTTTGGGGGCTATTCTAGCATTTAGGTATACTTGCAGCGTCGATCTATGCATTGCATGTCTGATTCGTTTATCCGTGAGTTTTCTTACTTTAAGAAAAGTGGCACTGTAACCGGAGAGCAGAGAGCTGGACTTACAGATTGGAAGTCAGTCTTCTTTTGGGCGCGGGGACGGCACTGCAGAAGTCCGCAGGTTGTAGGTGTGTTGTGTAGGCCTTCGTCGTTGAAAGGATGATCCGGGCGTCGAGCTGCTGGCAGGCGTTGAGCTCCGAGCGAGCGTTGAGGGCAGGATGTCCGTGTTGCTCGATGTTTCTTTGGGTGGGGTCGGCAATAGAGCAACACGCCTCTGTTGGTCGGCAGGTTTCACCTCTTGGGAAGGTGCGGTACTGCTGTCGATGACGGTGGGCTGTATCGGGCGTCGAGGTGTTATACTTTCAACGATCGTTGGGAACTCTGTCGTGGTGTCAGAGGTCTGCAGTGCTCCGGGAACGTGTTGGTGACTTCTGGTTCCCTGGTGATATTCTTCTGTTCGCATTTGGATGGGAGTGGTAGGTTGGGATGACCACCCCGCGGCAGGCTCGAGGTTCCCGCGATATATTGCCCCTTTCAGCGTTTGAGCAATGAGTGCTACCCCCATGAAGCTCGGATGTAGTCCGTCCGCAGCAAGGAAACGTCTGGCTGGCAGTTGGTCGAATTCATAGTCGATGTATGACACCTTGCCCGGTTTCCGGCAGTACGTCTTGATTGTCTCATTAAAGTGACGAGCTTCCCTGTTGAAGCGGTGGACGAATTTCTCGTTGGAACGTTGTAGGCAGGATTTCCTTGACGTTACCATAATAATAGAAGATGATAAACTTTCCACAACCCTCTACCGCAAACCAACAGATCGACAACAGTACCTCCATTACCAAAGTGATCATCCACGCCATTGTAAAAACAGCATTCCATACGGCCAGGCCCACCGTTTTAAGCGAATTTGCTCAAAAGACACTGACTTCCACGCGAGCTCACAAAAGCTTAAACTCGTGCTCGAAAAACAGAAATATCCTCCACATGTAATTGATGACGCTATTCAAAAAGCTAGAAAACTTCAGCGTGATGACCTTCTGATGAAGCGGCCACCACAACACAACCTGCAAC
Source organism: Rhipicephalus microplus (assembly GCF_043290135.1). Classification (NCBI taxonomy): domain Eukaryota; kingdom Metazoa; phylum Arthropoda; class Arachnida; order Ixodida; family Ixodidae; genus Rhipicephalus; species Rhipicephalus microplus. The sequence continues at coordinate 252,780,482 of NC_134700.1, read as the reverse complement.
AGACACACCTATGTTTAACATACAGCACGAATTTCCCCAACGTTAACAAAATCCTTAAACGACATTACAACATACTGGAACAAAGTGAACGTCTAAAACGTGCATTCCCATCGGCTCCTGGCGTCGTTTACCGACGAACACGCAACCTCAAAGACACACTTGTAAACTCCCAAATCAATACTTCAACTTCCGACAGTTCATGCCGACCTTGTCTGAAGCCTCGATGTTTTGTATGCAAAGCGATGCGAGATACAAGCAAGGCAAGCAGCACACAATCCAACTTTTCAATTAACATACGAGGAAATCTAACATGCGATTCCCCTAATGTGGTATATCTACTTGAATGCAACGTGTGCGGCATGCAATACATCGGACAAACGGAAACACCCTTTAGGATTCGTTTCAATAATCACAGAGCCCACGCGAAATCAGCGCCGAATCTACCTCTATCAAAACACCTTAACCTTCCCGGCCACTCCTTCGACAAATTGTCAGTCACACTTTTAGAAACAGGATTTAAATCAAACCGGGAACGTGAACAACGTGAATCATACCTCATACACCGATTTAACACCCTCGAAAAAGGCATAAATGAAAGTCCGGGTACACTTGCAGCAATCAAAGCACTATAATATATACATATGCATTTATATGTGTATATGTACTTATGCATATGCGCATATGTATGGGGGTGTATGTGTGTATATGTAAGTTTATAATTGTAATCATAACAGTTCAAGATTTCGCGGCACTGTGGCGGCGACGAGGACTGGACAACTACAAATATCTTTGCGTGTTTCAGTGAACCACTGTCGTCTATTTCTATTTCTCTGAATAACCGAACAATAGTTGTAAGCCCGACTTGTCGAAGGGTCACCGCATGCACAACTAAAAGCCCCGAACGTGGATTCCCAGAACAAAATGCAATCACTTCAAACGCCCCTTCTCGCCTTTTGGCAACCCTTCCCCGATTTTGGCAACAAAGCCCGACATCCACATACACAACTAAACGCCCCGAACGCGGTTTCCCAGTACAAAATAGCAATCACTTCAAACGTCCTTTCTCGCAGTTTGGAAACCCTTCCCGCATTTCGACAACAAAGCCCGACATATAGAAGGGCCACCCCATACACAATTAAAACCCCCAAACGCGGATTCGCAGAGCAAAATAGCATTCAAAACGACAGACAGCGCCTTAAGAAACATTTTCTCCCGCGCCGACTTCCTGGAGCCTCGGAACGCTGTCCCCGACGCCGAATTAGTGACGGTCTTTAAAAAATAAAAAATAAAAAATAATAATAAAAAAAGCATTTTTCGCGACACGCAAGCCCTTACCTTAGCCAGGCCCCGTCTACAATAAAGGGACCGCCACCAAACTGCACTGAACGCAATACTAAGAAAATACACACTGACGACGCCACTCGCGAAGCACAGTGGAACCTGGAACTTTCTGGATATCCTTTCCTCTCTCGTTTTTCAAACTCTTTCTTTCTTTCTGTTTTTTTTTCGTTCCTTCCCTCTCATTTTTTACCCAAAATACTATAAATGTGAGCGCAAACAGAATGTACCATGACTCCTGATGAAGGCCAGACTCTGGCCGAAACTGTCGAATTAAACACTTCCGTTGTTACCGTTCTCTTGGAGGATCTACTTGACTTATTGCAACGCTACGGCCATTTTCGCCACCATGCCTGCCTACTCCAGACCGGCCACCGGCGCACCTCCAGCGGAAAAAGTATCACGGAAATTTCCTAAACATGCACCAAGTACAGCTATCATTGGAAATTCACAAACGAGATACCTTCATCGACACTTCAACCCCTACGACAAGTCAACACCGGCATTCATAACGATCCGCGGAGCATCCACTTTCGATATTGAAGATGAGCTGGCAAATGTGCCACGCTCAGTAACCACGCTCGTTTTCCACGTGGGGACGAGCGAATTGGAACTGTACGGGCCGGATGAGTCCCTTCGCCGCCTTCGCCGCCTGGTAAATAACACTCTTCAAAGACGCCCGGAACTTGACAGACTAATTGTCTCATGTGTGCCACCACGATCCACCAACAGGCGCCTACAACGTTCCAACGAGAAATTCGTCCACCGCTTCAACAGGGAAGCTCGTCACTTTAATGAGACAATCAAGACGTACTGCCGGAAACCGGGCAAGGTGTCATACATCGACTATGAATTCGACCAACTGCCAGCCAGACGTTTCCTTGCTGCGGACGGACTACATCCGAGCTTCATGGGGGTAGCACTCATTGCTCAAACGCTGAAAGGGGCAATATATCGCGGGAACCTCGAGCCTGCCGCGGGGTGGTCATCCCAACCTACCACTCCCATCCAAATGCGAACAGAAGAATATCACCAGGGAACCAGAAGTCACCAACACGTTCCCGGAGCACTGCAGACCTCTGACACCACGACAGAGTTCCCAACGATCGTTGAAAGTATAACACCTCGACGCCCGATACAGCCCACCGTCATCGACAGCAGTACCGCACCTTCCCAAGAGGTGAAACCTGCCGACCAACAGAGGCGTGTTGCTCTATTGCCGACCCCACCCAAAGAAACATCGAGCAACACGGACATCCTGCCCTCAACGCTCGCTCGGAGCTCAACGCCTGCCAGCAGCTCGACGCCCGGATCATCCTTTCAACGACGAAGGCCTACACAACACACCTACAACCTGCGGACTTCTGCAGTGCCGTCCCCGCGCCCAAAAGAAGACTGACTTCCAATCTGTAAGTCCAGCTCTCTGCTCTCCGGTTACAGTGCCACTTTTCTTAAAGTAAGAAAACTCACGGATAAACGAATCAGACATGCAATGCATAGATCGACGCTGCAAGTATACCTAAATGCTAGAATAGCCCCCAAAGGAATGACACTCTCCATCACCCCTGCCGCCACAAATCTCGACGAAAACAACCAGGCCGCATGGCAAAACGTCCTTCTAGAAGCATCACTCAAGCTAACAGAAATTGCAATCAACCACAGTGAAAAACAAGTAAAGAAACTGACCAACATGACCAACGCCATTCTGCGCGACAACAACCACTTATCAAACGAGGAAATCACCCTACTAACAGAGTTCGAACAGAATAAATACCAAGAGGTCAAGAAAACTAAAATACAGAAACTTAAAAGAGACAATGTTTCCAACCCCACACTACCAGACGCTACACTGTATGACTACAACACATTCACCCACGAGGAAACTCACGGCACAAACAAGAAAACACCTATCAACACTCACTACGACGCTGCGATTATAAACCTATCAGACACGAGTTTGTCAACTGATGAAGTAAAACTATTATCTAAAGGACTAAACTTCTGCCCAACTAGAAAATCTTTCGATGAGTTTCACTTACTCCGAGACCTCGACAACTTCGCTAGAAAATTGAGGCTGCACGAATATTTCTTGGACAAGCCGTCTAACATTCCAAAGACTCCCCGCCACCAAACAAGCGATTGGACACCAAATAGTCATCGAGACAAGTGTCTGGACTTATATATTAACGCGGTCCAGAAAGATATATTACAGGAGTATCACAGACAGAAGGGAAAGCGGGAAAACATGACAAAATCCGAGAAAAAGAGTATGCAAAACCTAACATCTAGGACTGATATAATAATAAAGCCCGCTGACAAAGGAGGGGCAATTGTAGTCCTAAATACAACCGACTACCTACAAGAAGCATACCGTCAACTAAACGACTTAAAATTCTACGAACGCCTCCCAGGGGACCCGACAGAGAAATACACGCGTATTGTAGCAACAGAACTGAAGAAGCTGTTGGACGAGGGAAGAATAACACGCAGTGAGCACAAATTAATGCGGCCAGTACACCCTCGTCCAGGGCGCTTCTACATACTCCCAAAAATTCATAAACCCGGTAATCCAGGCCGACCAATCATTTCAGGTATAGGCACAGTAACCGAGCCCATATCAGGGTACGTAGACAAATTAATAGGCCACATTCCGTGCACTCTCGGGTCGTACGTAAAAGACACCTCACATTTTCTTCGAGATATTGCAGACCTGCGCATTCCGAAACACTCATACTTAGTTACCCTTGATGTGTCTTCACTTTATACAAATATTCCCCACGATGATGGCATAGCGGCATTAAAAAACACATACACAAACCATAGACAACCTGACACCCCAGATTTCTCTGCCATCGCAAGCCTCACAAGACTTGTATTAGAACTGAACTCATTCGAGTTCAACCAAGAGTACTTTCGACAAATCAGCGGCACCGCCATGGGTACCAAACTCGCACCAAACTATGCTAACATTTTTATGGGAGAACTAGAAACCGAATTTTTGTCCCAAACTCCCTTGAAACCACTCCTATACAGGCGGTACATTGACGATATTTTTCTTATTTGGACTCACAGCGAGGATGAACTGCTAAACTTTATCGATACTTACAATACTGTGCATCCAAACATACACTTCACACACACCTACTCACAAGTAACCGTAAATTTCCTTGACGTTACCATAATAATAGAAGATGATAAACTTTCCACAACCCTCTACCGCAAACCAACAGATCGACAACAGTACCTCCATTACCAAAGTGATCATCCACGCCATTGTAAAAACAGCATTCCATACGGCCAGGCCCACCGTTTTAAGCGAATTTGCTCAAAAGACACTGACTTCCACGCGAGCTCACAAAAGCTTAAACTCGTGCTCGAAAAACAGAAATATCCTCCACATGTAATTGATGACGCTATTCAAAAAGCTAGAAAACTTCAGCGTGATGACCTTCTGATGAAGCGGCCACCACAACACAACCTGCAACAGACACACCTATGTTTAACATACAGCACGAATTTCCCCAACGTTAACAAAATCCTTAAACGACATTACAACATACTGGAACAAAGTGAACGTCTAAAACGTGCATTCCCATCGGCTCCTGGCGTCGTTTACCGACGAACACGCAACCTCAAAGACACACTTGTAAACTCCCAAATCAATACTTCAACTTCCGACAGTTCATGCCGACCTTGTCTGAAGCCTCGATGTTTTGTATGCAAAGCGATGCGAGATACAAGCAAGGCAAGCAGCACACAATCCAACTTTTCAATTAACATACGAGGAAATCTAACATGCGATTCCCCTAATGTGGTATATCTACTTGAATGCAACGTGTGCGGCATGCAATACATCGGACAAACGGAAACACCCTTTAGGATTCGTTTCAATAATCACAGAGCCCACGCGAAATCAGCGCCGAATCTACCTCTATCAAAACACCTTAACCTTCCCGGCCACTCCTTCGACAAATTGTCAGTCACACTTTTAGAAACAGGATTTAAATCAAACCGGGAACGTGAACAACGTGAATCATACCTCATACACCGATTTAACACCCTCGAAAAAGGCATAAATGAAAGTCCGGGTACACTTGCAGCAATCAAAGCACTATAATATATACATATGCATTTATATGTGTATATGTACTTATGCATATGCGCATATGTATGGGGGTGTATGTGTGTATATGTAAGTTTATAATTGTAATCATAACAGTTCAAGATTTCGCGGCACTGTGGCGGCGACGAGGACTGGACAACTACAAATATCTTTGCGTGTTTCAGTGAACCACTGTCGTCTATTTCTATTTCTCTGAATAACCGAACAATAGTTGTAAGCCCGACTTGTCGAAGGGTCACCGCATGCACAACTAAAAGCCCCGAACGTGGATTCCCAGAACAAAATGCAATCACTTCAAACGCCCCTTCTCGCCTTTTGGCAACCCTTCCCCGATTTTGGCAACAAAGCCCGACATCCACATACACAACTAAACGCCCCGAACGCGGTTTCCCAGTACAAAATAGCAATCACTTCAAACGTCCTTTCTCGCAGTTTGGAAACCCTTCCCGCATTTCGACAACAAAGCCCGACATATAGAAGGGCCACCCCATACACAATTAAAACCCCCAAACGCGGATTCGCAGAGCAAAATAGCATTCAAAACGACAGACAGCGCCTTAAGAAACATTTTCTCCCGCGCCGACTTCCTGGAGCCTCGGAACGCTGTCCCCGACGCCGAATTAGTGACGGTCTTTAAAAAATAAAAAATAAAAAATAATAATAAAAAAAGCATTTTTCGCGACACGCAAGCCCTTACCTTAGCCAGGCCCCGTCTACAATAAAGGGACCGCCACCAAACTGCACTGAACGCAATACTAAGAAAATACACACTGACGACGCCACTCGCGAAGCACAGTGGAACCTGGAACTTTCTGGATATCCTTTCCTCTCTCGTTTTTCAAACTCTTTCTTTCTTTCTGTTTTTTTTTTCGTTCCTTCCCTCTCATTTTTTACCCAAAATACTATAAATGTGAGCGCAAACAGAATGTACCATGACTCCTGATGAAGGCCAGACTCTGGCCGAAACTGTCGAATTAAACACTTCCGTTGTTACCGTTCTCTTGGAGGATCTACTTGACTTATTGCAACGCTACGGCCATTTTCGCCACCATGCCTGCCTACTCCAGACCGGCCACCGGCGCACCTCCAGCGGAAAAAGTATCACGGAAATTTCCTAAACATGCACCAAGTACAGCTATCATTGGAAATTCACAAACGAGATACCTTCATCGACACTTCAACCCCTACGACAAGTCAACACCGGCATTCATAACGATCCGCGGAGCATCCACTTTCGATATTGAAGATGAGCTGGCAAATGTGCCACGCTCAGTAACCACGCTCGTTTTCCACGTGGGGACGAGCGAATTGGAACTGTACGGGCCGGATGAGTCCCTTCGCCGCCTTCGCCGCCTGGTAAATAACACTCTTCAAAGACGCCCGGAACTTGACAGACTAATTGTCTCATGTGTGCCACCACGATCCACCAACAGGCGCCTACAACGTTCCAACGAGAAATTCGTCCACCGCTTCAACAGGGAAGCTCGTCACTTTAATGAGACAATCAAGACGTACTGCCGGAAACCGGGCAAGGTGTCATACATCGACTATGAATTCGACCAACTGCCAGCCAGACGTTTCCTTGCTGCGGACGGACTACATCCGAGCTTCATGGGGGTAGCACTCATTGCTCAAACGCTGAAAGGGGCAATATATCGCGGGAACCTCGAGCCTGCCGCGGGGTGGTCATCCCAACCTACCACTCCCATCCAAATGCGAACAGAAGAATATCACCAGGGAACCAGAAGTCACCAACACGTTCCCGGAGCACTGCAGACCTCTGACACCACGACAGAGTTCCCAACGATCGTTGAAAGTATAACACCTCGACGCCCGATACAGCCCACCGTCATCGACAGCAGTACCGCACCTTCCCAAGAGGTGAAACCTGCCGACCAACAGAGGCGTGTTGCTCTATTGCCGACCCCACCCAAAGAAACATCGAGCAACACGGACATCCTGCCCTCAACGCTCGCTCGGAGCTCAACGCCTGCCAGCAGCTCGACGCCCGGATCATCCTTTCAACGACGAAGGCCTACACAACACACCTACAACCTGCGGACTTCTGCAGTGCCGTCCCCGCGCCCAAAAGAAGACTGACTTCCAATCTGTAAGTCCAGCTCTCTGCTCTCCGGTTACAGTGCCACTTTTCTTAAAGTAAGAAAACTCACGGATAAACGAATCAGACATGCAATGCATAGATCGACGCTGCAAGTATACCTAAATGCTAGAATAGCCCCCAAAGGAATGACACTCTCCATCACCCCTGCCGCCACAAATCTCGACGAAAACAACCAGGCCGCATGGCAAAACGTCCTTCTAGAAGCATCACTCAAGCTAACAGAAATTGCAATCAACCACAGTGAAAAACAAGTAAAGAAACTGACCAACATGACCAACGCCATTCTGCGCGACAACAACCACTTATCAAACGAGGAAATCACCCTACTAACAGAGTTCGAACAGAATAAATACCAAGAGGTCAAGAAAACTAAAATACAGAAACTTAAAAGAGACAATGTTTCCAACCCCACACTACCAGACGCTACACTGTATGACTACAACACATTCACCCACGAGGAAACTCACGGCACAAACAAGAAAACACCTATCAACACTCACTACGACGCTGCGATTATAAACCTATCAGACACGAGTTTGTCAACTGATGAAGTAAAACTATTATCTAAAGGACTAAACTTCTGCCCAACTAGAAAATCTTTCGATGAGTTTCACTTACTCCGAGACCTCGACAACTTCGCTAGAAAATTGAGGCTGCACGAATATTTCTTGGACAAGCCGTCTAACATTCCAAAGACTCCCCGCCACCAAACAAGCGATTGGACACCAAATAGTCATCGAGACAAGTGTCTGGACTTATATATTAACGCGGTCCAGAAAGATATATTACAGGAGTATCACAGACAGAAGGGAAAGCGGGAAAACATGACAAAATCCGAGAAAAAGAGTATGCAAAACCTAACATCTAGGACTGATATAATAATAAAGCCCGCTGACAAAGGAGGGGCAATTGTAGTCCTAAATACAACCGACTACCTACAAGAAGCATACCGTCAACTAAACGACTTAAAATTCTACGAACGCCTCCCAGGGGACCCGACAGAGAAATACACGCGTATTGTAGCAACAGAACTGAAGAAGCTGTTGGACGAGGGAAGAATAACACGCAGTGAGCACAAATTAATGCGGCCAGTACACCCTCGTCCAGGGCGCTTCTACATACTCCCAAAAATTCATAAACCCGGTAATCCAGGCCGACCAATCATTTCAGGTATAGGCACAGTAACCGAGCCCATATCAGGGTACGTAGACAAATTAATAGGCCACATTCCGTGCACTCTCGGGTCGTACGTAAAAGACACCTCACATTTTCTTCGAGATATTGCAGACCTGCGCATTCCGAAACACTCATACTTAGTTACCCTTGATGTGTCTTCACTTTATACAAATATTCCCCACGATGATGGCATAGCGGCATTAAAAAACACATACACAAACCATAGACAACCTGACACCCCAGATTTCTCTGCCATCGCAAGCCTCACAAGACTTGTATTAGAACTGAACTCATTCGAGTTCAACCAAGAGTACTTTCGACAAATCAGCGGCACCGCCATGGGTACCAAACTCGCACCAAACTATGCTAACATTTTTATGGGAGAACTAGAAACCGAATTTTTGTCCCAAACTCCCTTGAAACCACTCCTATACAGGCGGTACATTGACGATATTTTTCTTATTTGGACTCACAGCGAGGATGAACTGCTAAACTTTATCGATACTTACAATACTGTGCATCCAAACATACACTTCACACACACCTACTCACAAGTAACCGTAAATTTCCTTGACGTTACCATAATAATAGAAGATGATAAACTTTCCACAACCCTCTACCGCAAACCAACAGATCGACAACAGTACCTCCATTACCAAAGTGATCATCCACGCCATTGTAAAAACAGCATTCCATACGGCCAGGCCCACCGTTTTAAGCGAATTTGCTCAAAAGACACTGACTTCCACGCGAGCTCACAAAAGCTTAAACTCGTGCTCGAAAAACAGAAATATCCTCCACATGTAATTGATGACGCTATTCAAAAAGCTAGAAAACTTCAGCGTGATGACCTTCTGATGAAGCGGCCACCACAACACAACCTGCAACAGACACACCTATGTTTAACATACAGCACGAATTTCCCCAACGTTAACAAAATCCTTAAACGACATTACAACATACTGGAACAAAGTGAACGTCTAAAACGTGCATTCCCATCGGCTCCTGGCGTCGTTTACCGACGAACACGCAACCTCAAAGACACACTTGTAAACTCCCAAATCAATACTTCAACTTCCGACAGTTCATGCCGACCTTGTCTGAAGCCTCGATGTTTTGTATGCAAAGCGATGCGAGATACAAGCAAGGCAAGCAGCACACAATCCAACTTTTCAATTAACATACGAGGAAATCTAACATGCGATTCCCCTAATGTGGTATATCTACTTGAATGCAACGTGTGCGGCATGCAATACATCGGACAAACGGAAACACCCTTTAGGATTCGTTTCAATAATCACAGAGCCCACGCGAAATCAGCGCCGAATCTACCTCTATCAAAACACCTTAACCTTCCCGGCCACTCCTTCGACAAATTGTCAGTCACACTTTTAGAAACAGGATTTAAATCAAACCGGGAACGTGAACAACGTGAATCATACCTCATACACCGATTTAACACCCTCGAAAAAGGCATAAATGAAAGTCCGGGTACACTTGCAGCAATCAAAGCACTATAATATATACATATGCATTTATATGTGTATATGTACTTATGCATATGCGCATATGTATGGGGGTGTATGTGTGTATATGTAAGTTTATAATTGTAATCATAACAGTTCAAGATTTCGCGGCACTGTGGCGGCGACGAGGACTGGACAACTACAAATATCTTTGCGTGTTTCAGTGAACCACTGTCGTCTATTTCTATTTCTCTGAATAACCGAACAATAGTTGTAAGCCCGACTTGTCGAAGGGTCACCGCATGCACAACTAAAAGCCCCGAACGTGGATTCCCAGAACAAAATGCAATCACTTCAAACGCCCCTTCTCGCCTTTTGGCAACCCTTCCCCGATTTTGGCAACAAAGCCCGACATCCACATACACAACTAAACGCCCCGAACGCGGTTTCCCAGTACAAAATAGCAATCACTTCAAACGTCCTTTCTCGCAGTTTGGAAACCCTTCCCGCATTTCGACAACAAAGCCCGACATATAGAAGGGCCACCCCATACACAATTAAAACCCCCAAACGCGGATTCGCAGAGCAAAATAGCATTCAAAACGACAGACAGCGCCTTAAGAAACATTTTCTCCCGCGCCGACTTCCTGGAGCCTCGGAACGCTGTCCCCGACGCCGAATTAGTGACGGTCTTTAAAAAATAAAAAATAAAAAATAATAATAAAAAAAGCATTTTTCGCGACACGCAAGCCCTTACCTTAGCCAGGCCCCGTCTACAATAAAGGGACCGCCACCAAACTGCACTGAACGCAATACTAAGAAAATACACACTGACGACGCCACTCGCGAAGCACAGTGGAACCTGGAACTTTCTGGATATCCTTTCCTCTCTCGTTTTTCAAACTCTTTCTTTCTTTCTGTTTTTTTTCGTTCCTTCCCTCTCATTTTTTACCCAAAATACTATAAATGTGAGCGCAAACAGAATGTACCATGACTCCTGATGAAGGCCAGACTCTGGCCGAAACTGTCGAATTAAACACTTCCGTTGTTACCGTTCTCTTGGAGGATCTACTTGACATATATATATATATATATAGATGCCGCTGGTGGTTGTGATTGAGTTTCTTTAGCATCTTTCAGAAACGTTCGGAAGAGGCAAATGCGTCCAGAGATGCGAGTTAACGTGAGCGTTAGGTTTCCTCAATAAGAATGAGATCCGTTGGTGTGGTGCTTTCACAAGATCAGCTTTCCTAGAATAGTCTCAAGGAGTTTAGTGGCTATTAATTTTGCGCATTTCCGAAGACGGGTTTCACTTTCCAATTTTTTGTTTCACC